>NC_090656.1:245792123-246092123 GCF_040937935.1 Hyperolius riggenbachi
AATGGGCACAGAGGAGGACACAGGGGGGCACAAAGGGGCACAGAGGAGGACACATGGGGACACAAATGGGCACAGAGGAGGACACGGGACACAAAGGGGCACAGAGGAGGACACAGGGACACAAAGGGGCACAGAGGTGGACACATGGGGACACAAAGGGGCACAGAGGAGGACACAGGGGGACACAAAGGGGCACAGAGGTGGACACACATGGGGACACCGGAGGACACAAGGGGGACACAAGAGGTACATAGAGGGCATAATCCACAAGATGCCCCTGCACCATGGATGCACCAGGTTTAGTATATATATATATATTTCCCCTGGTTTTTGTCCTCTAAACCTAGGTGTGTCTTATGGTCAGGAGCGTCTTATAGTACGAAAAATACAGTATATACTCACTGTATAGGTTTACGATTTTTCACCGCCCCCACTTAGGCTCCAGTGCAATATCAGGTTTAGGATAGGCACACCTTACCGTGTTTCTGTAGTCGGGTGCTCAGCCTTGATGCAGAAGCGACATCAGTCCAATACAAGCAATTCAAGGTCGGCTGGCACACCAGTTCAAAGTTCCAAGCAGTTTTATTGTATGCACAACATGACAATTGTTTCGGGGCCACGGAGTGTCCCTTTCATCAGATAAAGTGCAGGTCCTGCTGGATATGGGGCGGTCACTCTCCTGAAGTACGATAGACTTTCCAGATGACTGCAAAGCTATTACTTCCAAAGGAGGTGCGACTGGTAATGGGTAGGATGGAGGCTCCCAATACCTGTTCTATTTTACTATTTTAAAATAAAAATAAAAAAAGACAGAGGTAATCGCTTACCTCTCCAGAAGATATAGACACCAGTTCAACTGGAAAAATAAAAATAAACGTTTTTCCGGCTAAATTGGTGTCTATATCTTCTAGAGAGGTAAGTGATGACTCTTTTTTTTAATTTATATTTTAACACACTATAATGGAACACTAATTGGGTACCTTCATCCTACCCATTACCGATCCAATTCACCTTTTTCTTCTAAGTTTTCTCCTAGGTGATAATTTTACACCTTATCAATAAAATGCAATTTAAGCCACCAGTAAGCAAGAAAATGCCCAGAATAATTGTGGCAGTACTTTTCCACTTACTTTTTGGTACTTTTCTTAATTGCTGAGTGCTGAAAAGTTGTTTTAAACAGAAGATGACAAATTGCCTCCCTTTTCTCCCACTTTTGGCCCGTATGCAAGGAACTTTTTCTCCAGTTATCTTCCAGGACATACTTTTCCTATTCTTTTTAAAATAACTTTTAAGCATTTTACAATTGAAAAGGTACCTAAAAGTTGTTGAATAAGTACTATCAAAATAATTTTGAGTATATTCTTGCTTGCGGGGGGTTAAAGGGACTCTGAGCTCTAAAAATAAACGAAATTGGTACTTACCTGGGGCTTTCTGCAGCCCACCGTAGGTCGGGAGGGGCCCTGGCGTGGTCCTGGATACTCTCCCGGTCCCTCCACCGCATACCGGCCCGGGTGTCGAGCTCCCACTTCCTGAACGATGATGCCCGTCGTCATCACGTCGGCCGCTGCGTGTCATCACGGTGGCCGGCGTGACAGTACTGCGCATGCACGATTTAATACTGTCACGTTTAGTACTGTCACGCTGGCTGCCGTAATGACGCGCAGCGGCCGACATGATGACGAAGAGCGTCCCGGTTCAGGAAGTGGGAGCCCGACACTCGGCCCGGGTGTCGGCGGTGCGGTATGCGGCGGAGGGACCAGGAGAGGAGCCAGGATCACGCCAGGGGACCTCCAGACCTACGGTGGGCTGCAGAAAGCCCCAGGTAAGTACCAATTTTGTTTATTTTTAGAGGTCAGGGTCCCTTTAAAATGCATTTTATGACTTAGGGCCCATATGCAATTCACTTTTTCACCTGAGTTTTCTCCTAGGTGATAATTTTAGACTTGTCAATAAAATTCCTTTTAAAGAGAACCTGAGGTGTGTTTAAAGAATGTTATCTGCATACAGAGGCTGGATCTGCCTATACAGCCCAGCCTCTGTTGCTATCCCAAACCCCACTAAGGCCCCCCTGCACTCTGCAATCCCTCATAAATCACAGCCATGCTGTGAGGCTGTGTTTACATCTGTAGTGTCAGTCTCAGCTGCTCCCCCGCCTCCTACATAGCTCTGGTCCCTGCCCCCCGTCCCTTCCCTCCAATCAGCAGGGAGGGAAGGGATGCAGGCGGGGACTGGAGTTCTGCAGGAGGCGGGGAGAGCAGCAGACTGACACTATAGAGATAAACACAGCCAGCTCTGACAAGCTGTTTGTCAGCAGCGTGGCTGTGATTTATGAGGGATTGCAGAGTGCAGGGGGACCTTAGAGGGGGTTTGGGATAGCAACAGAGGCTGGGCTGTATAGGCAGATCCAGCCTCTGTATGCAGATAATATTCTTCAAACCCACCTCGGGTTCTCTTTAAAGGGACACTTAAGTCAAACAAAAAAAAATGAGTTTTACTCACCTAGGGCTTCCAATAGCCCCCTGCAGCTGTTCGGTGCCATCGCCGTCTCCCTCCGATCCTCCTGGCCCTGCCAGCAGCCACTTCCTGTTTCGGTGACAGGAGCTGACAGGCTGGGGACGCGAGTGATTCTTCGCGTTCCCAGACACATTAGCACCCTCTATGCTGCTATATGGTATATGATATATGCTATAGCAGCATAGATGGTGCTATTGTGGCCAGGAACGCGAAGAATCACTCGCGTCCCCAGCCTGTCAGCTCCTGTCACCGAAACAGGAAGTGGCTGCCGGCGGGCACAGGAGGATCGGAGGGAGACGGCGAGGGCACCGGACAGCTGCAGCGGGCTATTGGAAGCCCCAGGTGAGTAAAACTCATTTTTTTTGTTTGACTTAAGTGTCCCTTTAAGCCACCAGAAAGGAAGAAAATACTCAAAATAATTTTGACAGTACTTTTTCATCTACTTTTTGGTACTTTTTTTTAGTTGAAAAGTACTGGAAAGTTATTTTAAATCAAAGATGAAAAAATGATCTCCTAGAAAGGAGGAGAAAACTCAGGTGAAAATGGGAATTGCATGTGGGCCCAGAGGTGTGACAATATTGCCTAGGAGAAAACTGAAGAGAAAAAGGCCCGTATGTAAGTTACTTTTTCTCCCAAGTTTTCTCTTAGGAGATACGTTTCCATCTTCTGTTTCAAATAACTTTTCAGCATTCTGAAATTAAAAAGGTACAAAAAAATTAGGTAAAAAATATCAGGGCTGTAGAGTCAAGGAGTCAGAGTCGGAGCAACTTTTGGGTACTTGAAGTTGAAGTCGGTGGTTTCCCAAACTGAGGAGTTGGAGTTGGATTATTTTTGTTATCGGTTCCATAGCCCTGATAGGGCTCTGGAGTCCAGTCAAAAAGTCAGAGCAATTTTTGGGTATCTGGAAGAAGCCCCAAATATGTATAACCCCCTCCCCCCCTTTCATCCCAGGTGCACTTTAAAGAGGAACTCCAGTGAAAATAATGTAATAAAAAAAAAATGCTTCATTTTTACAATAATTATGTATAAATGATTTAGTCAGCGCTTGCCCATTGTAAAATATTTCCTCTCCTTCATTTACATTCTAACATTTATACATTTTACAGCTGGTAGGTGATGTCAGTGGAAGGAGATGCTGCTTGGTTTTTGGCAGTTGGAAACAGCCATAAACAGCTGTTATTTCCCACAATGCAATGAGGTTCACAGACAGCAAACTGGGAGGACCATGGTCCTGACATCACACTGTGGCAGGGGTTTCACCATAATACCAGCCATACAGCGCCCCCTGATGATCCGTTTGTGAAGGGGAAAAAAAAAAAAGATTTCCCATGGGAAAGGGGGTATCAGCTACTGATTGGGCTTAAGTTCAATTCTTGGTCACAGTTTCTCTTTAAAGAGGAACTGTCATGAAAATCTTCACATTTAAAACACATACGAATAACAAGTACGTTTCTTTCTGAGTAAAATGAGCCATAAATTACTTCTCTCCCATGTTGCTGTCACTTACAGTAGGTAGTAGAAATCTGACATTACTGACAGGTTTTGGGCTAGTCCATCTCTCTATACAGGATTCTCAGCATGGCCTTTATTCTTTATAAAGACACTCCCTGAAAAAGATTTATACAAAGATGTTGGCCAGCCTCCCTGCTCACCGTACACTTTTTGGGCAGTTGGACACAGCAACTGCCATTTACTAAGTGCATTCTGAAAATAAAGAGATCCTTGTGAACCCCCCCCCCCCCCTTCCCTTTGAGGAGATGGGCTAGTCCAAAACCTGTCGGTTCTATCAGATCTACTGCATACTGTGAGTGACAGCAACATAGGAGAAAAGTAATTTATGGCTCATTTTACTCTGGAAGAAACGTACTTCTTAATTGTATGTGTTTAAATATATTTTAAATTTTACAATTTTCGCGACAGAGATCCTTTAAGGAACACCTGGGACCAATCTGCTCATGGGTACCGCCATCCTGTGCTGTAGTTCTGTCTTTATGTGAGGTAGGCATATTGCTTTATGAAAGTTTTTTTTTTGTGTTTGTTTTTTTTTTTTTTTTTCTATTCACACCAGAATATTGACATAAATAATTCTTTACAGTTCTCAATGAATTTTCAAATTGAATCATTCTAATTTGTAAGAACATTTGCACATTCCATCGTTTATGTTTGAAAAAAAAACCAACAACTTTAATACTGGTCCCCTTTTTGTCTTTTCCTCTCTTTGGCCTTGTTCACATTACAAATCGCTAGCACAATCACAAGCGATGAGTGATTTGGTTAGCGCTTTTAAAAGTGTTTTTCTCAGCGCTTTGCGCATAGAAAATTGCTTTTCTAAGCGCATTTGTGGATCAATGATTTTTTTACACTTCCTGACGTCAGTCAGGGGGGTTGTCTCACGAAACCGTGCTAACGCGTTATGCCACATTTGCATGTGAAAACCGTTACGCGCGTTATAACGCACGCTAAATGCTAACGCAGCCGTGCTATGAGTTAGCACGGTTTAGTGAATCAACCCCAGGAAGTGAACGGAAATTAATAAATACAATGGCCTCAATTCTGGTAGCTATGTGAGGTAAATATTTTTTGTAGGTAAAATACCTCATGAGGTATTTACCTCTTTTTATAGCAACTCTGAAAGATTTTTCTCCATTTCCGAACATGAGGTAAAACATGAGGTAAATGCATAAAGTGAGATAAAACATGAGGTATTTCAGCGGTAAACCTGCAGTAAATAAATAATAGTAGTTTTAATTGTCTTCCATAAGTTAGGATAGTCTTTGGAAGATGTTTTTTTTTTTTTTTTTAAGGGGGGAAGGTGTATTTGATTATGTAGCAACCTATGAAAAATATATATGTAGGCATCCCTTATTATTAAAAAAAAAAATCCAGTAAATATTTGGAGTTTCATTTCTACTATTCTTTTCTATTACACAGCCTGAATAGGAACGACACTAAAACAGCAATAGGAACTCCACTAAAAAGTGCAAAATGCATACAAATTGGCTTTACCTCCAGGTACAGGCAGGTCTTGGGGCTGGAACCCACAGGAGCGCTTTTGGCAGCGTTTTGGCAGCACTGCGATAACGCTGGGCTAATGTTAATGGATGGGGCAACTTCCACAGGAGCGTTTGCGTTTCTCAGAAACGCAAACGCAGGACGTGCAGCATTTTGGGAGCGTTAGCGCTTCAATGTAAAGTATTGAACCGCTAGCGGAAACGCTCAGCAAAACCTAAACTGAGCGGTTTTGCTAGCGTTTTGCGGTTCAGCACACTGTAACAAAATGAAAAATAATTCACAGGACCAATCAGGATAAAAACGCAAAACGCTACGCACCCGCTGGGGAAAAAAAATACAATGTTGCAAAACACAACCCAAAACGCGCATGAATCCGCTTGCAAACCGCTCAGACAAAACGCTAGCGGTTGCGTTTTGCGTTTGCGGTTTTCAGTGGGTTCCAGGCCTTACACTGATCGGTAAATTATGTGCTAAAATGCCCCCTAATTTCCATGAGAGTAACTATTTTCAGTAAATTACCTCATCATTTACCTCATGAGGTAAAACATGACTAAAACCTACCAGAATTGCTAAATGTCATTACCTCATGGGGTAAATTACCTCACATGAGGTCATTTGTTTGATAACCCTCCCAGAATTGAGGCATTTATTCATGAAAGCGCTGGGGAAATCGCAACTCATGAGCCATACATTTTCCTATACTTTCTAATGAAAGTGGTGCAGGAGCCATGTTTGCGATTTAATAGACAGCGCATTGCTCGTGTGAGAACACTCACATTGAGCATTATTATCACTAGTGCTTTTAAGGCAATTTTTAAAATCGCCAGTGCGTAAAAAAATAAATCGCTCTTAGTGGGAACACGCCCTTTCTGTTTTGTTTGAGTCCGGTCATTTTTTTTAGTTTCACCAGTACAGGCTTAAAGGGACACTTAAGTCAAACAAAAAAAATGAGTTTTACTCACCTAGGGCTTCCAATAGCCCCCTGCAGCTGTCCGGTGCCCTCGCCGTCTCCCTCCGATCCTCCTGGCCCCGCCGGCAGCCACTTCCTGTTTCGGTGACAGGAGCTGACAGGCTGGGGACGCGAGTGATTCTTCGTGTTCCCAGACACATTAGCACCCTCTATGCTGCTATATGGTATATGATGTATGCTATAGCAGCATAGATGGCGCTATTGTGGCCAGGAACGCGAAGAATCACTCGCGTCCCCAGCCTGTCAGCTCCTGTCACCGAAACAGGAAGTGGCTGCCGGCGGGCACAGGAGGATCGGAGGGAGACGGCGAGGGCACCGGACAGCTGCAGGGGGCTACTGGAAGCCCCAGGTGAGTAAAACTCATTTTTTTGTTTGACTTAAGTGTCCCTTTAAAAACAAAAGAATTAGCCACATTTCCTCAATATTAATAAATATATTTTAATACTTGCCCTCCTGTACAACATTGTCATAACTTGGTTTCCCAGTGCAGTCTAACATTAGGAAGAAGCACTTTTTGTATCCGCATTTTTAGTACAGCATCCAGGAAACGGTAAGCGGTGACGGTCACCAAATGGAATGTGAGGTAGACCAGACAACAGGCCAGCATATGCTATAATGAATTAGTTATCAGGTAGGAACAGATATACATAGTGGATTCATACAGTATGTGTACCTTGGTGGAAGCAGCTGTTACGTGGGAACATTATACGTCTATTGACTTAGAACTGGTGGCGTCACTAATGCCCAAACGTCTCGTCTTTGAGAATGGATCTAATAAAGTTTTTTTTCTCTTGTTGCCCACAGCAACCAATTTTATGGACCGCCTGAAATAATCTAGGAAGTTTGATTGGCTGCTACGAGCACCAAAACCAAACTTCTCAAGAGTTTGTTGTGAGAATATATATGACCAACAGCTACAATGCTCGATCTGAGCAGCGGCCATTCATACAGATAGGTGCTAGGGGGGGGGGGGACAAAAACAATTTCAACTTGTGTTGCTAGGCACAAGATAGTGCAGCCTGGAGACAATATTATTCGGGATTCCCACCAGACTGCCGATACTCAACCAGTACATCTGCAGTCCTGTCCAGTCCCAGAATAAATGATCCATTAATCATGTACCCACTGAAGTCCATACAGTAGCTGTTTTTGAGGTGATTAGATATTCTACACATCTACTTGCTGTCCCAACTCGTAGGCTGAGGTCCACGTTGGTTCTTAGAGTATCTGGAAAAGGTCCTTTCATGGTTGCGAACCCGTCAGTGTCCTCTCTTCTTCCTCCCGTTGTTTTTTTGTTGCTTTATAATACTGTCTCTGTACTTAGTGTTTGTGTGAAATAGCCGGACGGCGTCGTGGTCTTTGTTGTCCAGGACTCTCGGTAAGAAAAGGGAGGATTTCTGCGTCCTCCGAGTCTTGAAGCCTCTTCTGGGTCGTCCCTTGCCATTGATGGATAAATACCAGAGTCTTTCTGCGCTGGCTTTGCGTTTTGTCCCACCTCCGCTCGGAACTGTCCTATGTAAACGTGACGCGTACGTATTGTAACCAAGTTCATGAATTCTTTCCACAAACTCGCATTCAGAGTTGTAGGTGTCCTGAGGGAGAGAAAGAAGACCGGTTAGTGCCAAAAAAAACAAGCGTGAAGATGTGATAGATATCTATGCGATTCATTCAAGTATATCTTTGCTGTATTGGTGACTCTTGCTCTGGCATGGACAGGAGTGAGGAAATCCACTTCCTATCTTATGTTGGGTACACACTATGAGATTTTATGGCCGATTAACTGTCAGATCGGTTATTTCCAACATGTCCAATTTGCTTTCCGATCGATTTCCGAGCATTCTCCGATCAATTTCATATTAAAGTGTAGGGGAATCGATCGCAAAATGCTCAGAAATCGATTGGAAAGCAAATCAGACATGTTAGAAATAACCGATCTGACAGTAAATCGGCCTGAAAATGTCATAGTGTGTACCCAGCCTTACCCAGAGGTGTGTCTTAGCTGGTTCCTCCTATAACAGCAGAGATGGATTATGGAAAAATTGAACTCCAAGCAAGGTAACACCTTTGGCATAACTCCCAACTTTTTGAGATGAGAAAGAGGGACACTTAAGCCACGCCCCTGTCACACCCCTAGTTACGCATACCATAAAGACTTCATAAGAAAATTATGTTGTTTTATAATCCAAACCACACTGGTCCTTTCTAGCCTGGTTCATTTTCCTTCTTATTAACATTTTAAAATCAGTGATATTTTAATTTAAAGGTTGGGAATAAAGTTTAGAGTTAATCAAACACATTTTTTTAGTAGATAAATATATATTTACATAGAAAGACAAAGTCCTGAAAGAGGGACAAATGAGGAGGAAAGAGGGACGGGGGAAAAGGACTCCCAAAGAGGGACTGTCCCTCCAAAAGAGGGACAGTTGGGCGCTACGCCTTTGGCTTCCCCTTGCTTGCCACATGGTCTCATTGTGAGGTGAAGACAGATGCTGACAGGCCCCTGCACACCCATCAAGTCCTAGGCACTCGCTCAAGTTGCCTTGTGGATTATTTCTGATGTGCAGGAAAAAAAAGTTGAAAGTATCTTGTTGTCCTTTATAAAGGAGATAGATTTTAGGGCATCCTGAATTAGGTATATTATTTGAAATACCTCTCCGTCTTTCAGCACAACCATCGCTTATGGCTACTGTTGTGGAGTAGTGTAATGAAATGTACATTTATTTCTTATATTTATACCACTCTAACATATTCTATTTCAGATTGGCTGATTGACATTCAAATCCAAACACAATTTGGGCCCTGTATGTCTCAAGGATTTGTTGCAGCTGCATCACACCCCTCACAATCAAAACAATCTAATAACTTGGTCAGCCCCAGAGGCCAAAACCTTTAGGTGCAAAGCCTTCTGTCATGCTGCCCCTACACTTTGGAACTCGCTGCCACACCCACTCAGGACATCTCCACCCTGGGAGCATATTTACATTAAGTCCAACCTGAAAAGCCACCTGTTTAGTCTGGCATTTATGAACACCTGACTATTTCCTCTGTAACACAGTCCAGCCTGCAACCCTGTATTGAACAGAGACATATCTATGCGCTTTGACAATAATGCCTGGCTTATCAGAGTGCTCTGGGAGAAGCATTCCGTATAGCTAAACGGCCTAGGCTGTGACGTCACTGGGAGGGAGGGGCTACACACCAGTATACAGCATTATATCGATATAGGAAGCGTTTTATAGATATAGGAAACCAGGAAAATTACCATCAAAATGGCTATCCTGAATAATTTACTGCTTTCTACTGTACGTCACTACTGGGCCTCTTTAAATCGTCTGACCACAAAACCTGTTTTACCATTCTTTTTAAGTCTTGTAAACTCACAGAGCAGCTTCTGATCCTGCTCACCATTGTGTACTGTATAGACAAAACTTCACATTGTAAAATCTGAATTATGGGGCCTGAGTACATAGAGCGAGACTACAGCCATTATTCCCGGGGATCCTGTACGGTGCATTCCAGCCAGAGGTGGATCAGACTGAGCCAATCGGAGCCATGCTTAGGATGTTTCTTTTGTTTCTCTAATTGGAAAGCCCTCAAGCAGTAAAAAAGGGCGCATATGGCTAGTGGACAAAAAGGGCGCCGCCATAGACTGCAGTGCAAAATATCGGCTATTCGACGCCCGACAGGAAATTTGGGCGCCTGAGAAATAGCGGTTGCAGGGATCATGTTAACAAAAGTTTTTGTTTACAGAATAAGGTTTATTACAAATATCGTTTACAAGTTTGTTTTACCTTTGTGGTTTACTTATTTTTTCGTTTAAATTTCGCTTATAGGAGCTTTTACTTATTTTTTCGTTTTTAAATTTCGCTTTCAGTTCTGAAACAAGTACCGTAAATTTTCGTTTACACTTATTTTATCATTTTAAATTGGTTTTCATACGTATAATGCTTAAATATCGTTTTCAACCTTATTCTATTAGAAATACATCGCTTTTGGTATTAACTTTGTTTTTTACACTTATAATGCGTCGATTATAGTTTTATTAACTTACTAATATATCGCTTTTATTATTACCGTTATTTTAAGATTTTTAAAGCGTTAGTGATTGTAAGGCTATCTATTCTACTATATATACAGTGTATATATATATATATATATATATATATATATATATATATATATATATATATATATATATATATATCTTTCTATTTATAATATTATTAATGTGTACGTGATTTTAAGGCTTTTTATTCGATTACAAATATATGTTATTCTATTCATGTTATTTGTAGTGAAGTATTTTGAGAATTAAATATATTATTGTTTATATGTGTGTAAGGGTGTTTGTGCAGTGGGGATGGTTAGGTTTAGGCACCACCAGGGGGATGGTTAGGGTTAGGCACCACCAGGGGGATAGTTAGGGTTAGGCACCACCAGGGGGATAGTTAGGGTTAGGCACCACCAGGGGAGATTTAGGGTTAGGCACCACCAGGGGGGGTCTTAGGGTTAGGCACCACCAGGGGGGTCTTGGGGTTTAGGATAGGTACAGGGAGGGTTCTGTGTGAGAGTAGGGTTAGGTATAGTTACATACAATATTCACCACCAGGGGGTCTTAGGGTTAGGCACCACCAGGGGGGTCTAGGGGTTAGGGATAGGTGTAGGGAGGGTTCGGTGTGATAGTAAGGCTATTTATAGTTACAGCACAATATATGTAATATATACAAATTATTAAATTATGTATATTTATACAAAGGGTGGGTCTAGGGGTTAGGGATTGGGAGAGATCTGTGTGAGCCTACAGTTAGGTATAATTGCAGTATATCTATATTACTATGCTTAATACAAGTGTAAATATCGTTTTTTTGTTATAGACGCTATTTGATGTTTCATTTCAGAATTTGTTTGTTGTTATAGACGGTGTTTTGCCATTTAATTTCCATTTATTCAACCTATTTAGCACTACATTTTCGTTTCCAAGCTATAAACGAAAAATATTGTTTTACATTACAGCTTATAATTTCCGCGCCCTTTTTTCCAATCACCCTTTTTTGATGCACGCAGCCCTGAGAGCTAATGCAAGTGTGCGTAGCTTCATTGATGAATTAATATATATAAATAATGCCTACATAAAAAGCAATTCTTGACTCAGACCTCCTAAAAGCATTAGAAAAAAAACGTAAGATACAGAAGTCGTGTTTTAGCAATATCTCCAGTTACCTAATTCCATTGCAGCAGGGAAGATAGCTACAGTGGGATGCGAAAGTCTGGGCAACCTTGTTAATCGTCATGATTTTCCGGTATAAATCGTTGGTTGATACGATAAAAAATGTAAGTTAAATATATCATATAGGAGACACACACAGTGATATTTACAGAAAGTGTGCAATAATTGTTTAAATAAAATTAGGAAGGTGCATAAATTTGGGCACTGTTGTCATTTTATTGATTTCAAAACCGTTAGAACTAATTATTGGAACTCAAATTGGCTTGGTAAGCTCAGTGACCCCTGACCTACATACACAGGCCAATCCAATTATGAGAAAGATTATTTAAAGAGACTCTGAAGTCTCCCGAAAATGAGGTTTTTAGTTTAAAAAGGTGGACTGTTGAAACTAAAATTTGAGTTATTTGGACAAAACAAGGGGCGTTATGCGTGGAGTAAAAACAACACAGCATTCCAAGAAAAACACGTGCTACCTACAGTAAAATATGGTGGTGGTTCCGTCATGCTGTGGGGCTGTGTGGCCAGTGCAGGGACTGGGAAGTTGAGGGGCGCATGAATTCCACTCTGTCACTGATTCCTGGACATTGGTCTCCAGAATCTACTGATACTAAGCTGAAGCTGCAGCGGGGCTGGCTCTTTCAACAAGATAACTACCCTAAACACTGCTCAAAATCCACAAAGGCATTCATGCAGAGGAACAAGTACAACGTTCTGGAGTGGCCATCTCAGTGTCCAGACTTGAATATAATTGAAAATCTGTGGTGTGAGTTAAAGAGAGCTGTCCATGCTCGGAAGCCATCAAACCTGAATGAACTAGAGATGTTTTATAAAGAGGAATGGTCCAAAATTCCTTCAATCAGAATCCAGACTCGCATTGGAACCTATAGGAAGAGTTTAGAGGCTGTAATTTCTGCAAAAGGAGGATCTACTAAATAGTGATTTCATTTCTTTTTTGTGGTGTCCAAATTTATGCACCTGCCTAATTTTATTTAAACAATTATTGCACACTTTCTGTAAATCCAATAAACTTCATTTCACTTCTCAAATATCACTGTGTGTGTCTCCTATATAATATATTTAACTGATATTTTTTATCGTAACAACCAACAATTTAAACAGGAAAATCATGACGATTAACAAGGTTGCCCAAACTTTCGCATCCCACTGTAAGCAAGCTCGCCTGCCACTGTGTGAGTGATCCCTGCAAAGAGGATAGCTAAACAAGCTCACCTGCCACTGTGTGAGTGATCCCTGCAGAGAGGATAGCTAAACAAGCTCGCCTGCCACAGTGTGAGCGATCCCTGCAGAGAGGATAGCTAAACAAGCTCACCTGCCACTGTGTGAGCGATCCCTGCAGAGAGGATAGCTAAACAAGCTCTCCTGCCACTGTGTAAGCGATCCTTGCAGGGAGCATAGCTAAACAAGCTTGCCTGCCACTGTGTGAGCGATCCCTGCAAAGAGGATAGCTAAACAAGCTCGCCTGCCACTGTGTAAGCGATCCCTGCAGAGAGGATAGCTAAACAAGCTCACCTGCCACTGTGTGAGTGATCGCTGCAGAGATGATAGCTAAACAAGCTCACCTGCCACTGTGTGAGTGATCCCTGCAGAGAGGATAGCTAAACAAGCTCACCTGCCACTGTGTGAGTGATCCCTGCAGAGAGGATAGCTAAACAAGCTCGCCTGCCACTGTGTGAGTGATCCCTGCAGAGAGGATAGCTAAACAAGCTCACCTGCCACTGTGTGAGTGATCCCTGCAGAGAGGATAGCTAAACACACTCGCCAGCCACTGTGTAAGCGATCCTTGCAGGGAGCATAGCTAAACAAGCTTGCCTGCCACTGTGTGAGCGATCCCTGCAGAGAGGATAGCTAAACAAGCTCGCCTGCCACTGTGTGAGTGATCTTTGCAGGGAGCATAGCTAAACACGCTCGCCTGCCACTGTGTGAGCGATCCCTGCAGAGAGGATAGCTAAACAAGCTCGCCAGCCACTGTGTAAGCGATCCTTGCAGGGAGCATAGCTAAACACGCTCGCCTGCCACTGTGTGAGCGATCCCTGCAGAGAGGATAGCTAAACAAGCTCTCCTGCCACTGTGTGAGCGATCCCTGCAGAGAGGATAGCTAAACAAGCTCTCCTGCCACTGTGTAAGCGGTCCTTGCAGGAAGCATAGCTAAACAAGCTTGCCTGCCACTGTGTGAGCGATCCCTGCAAAGAGGATAGCTAAACAAGCTCGCCTGCCACTGTGTAAGCGATCCCTGCAGAGAGGATAGCTAAACAAGCTCACCTGCCACTGTGTGAGTGATCGCTGCAGAGATGATAGCTAAACAAGCTCACCTGCCACTGTGTGAGTGATCCCTGCAGAGAGGATAGCTAAACAAGCTCACCTGCCACTGTGTGAGTGATCCCTGCAGAGAGGATAGCTAAACAAGCTCACCTGCCACTGTGTGAGTGATCCCTGCAGAGAGGATAGCTAAACACACTCGCCAGCCACTGTGTAAGCGATCCTTGCAGGGAGCATAGCTAAACAAGCTTGCCTGCCACTGTGTGAGCGATCCCTGCAGAGAGGATAGCTAAACAAGCTCGCCTGCCACTGTGTGAGTGATCCTTGCAGGGAGCATAGCTAAACATGCTCGCCTGCCACTGTGTGAGCGATCCCTGCAGAGAGGATAGCTAAACAAGCTCGCCAGCCACTGTGTAAGCGATCCTTGCAGGGAGCATAGCTAAACACGCTCGCCTGCCACTGTGTGAGCGATCCCTGCAGAGAGGATAGCTAAACAAGCTCTCCTGCCACTGTGTGAGCGATCCCTGCAGAGAGGATAGCTAAACAAGCTCTCCTGCCACTGTGTAAGCGATCCCTGCAGAGAGGATAGCTAAACAAGCTCTCCTGCCACTGTGTGAGCGATCCCTGCAGAGAGGATAGCTAAACAAGCTCTCCTGCCACTGTGTGAGCGATCCCTGCAGAGAGGATAGCTAAACACACTCGCCAGCCACTGTGTGAGTGATCCCTGCAGAGAGGATAGCTAAACAAGCTCTCCTGCCACTGTGTGAGCGATCACTGCAGAGAGGATAGCTAAATACGCTCACCTGCCACTGTGTGAGTGATCCCTGCAGAGAGGATAGCTAAACAAGCTCGCCTGCCACTGTGTGAGCGATCCCTGCAGAGAGGCTAGCTGAACAAGCTCGCCTGCCACTGTGTGAGCGATCCCTGCAGAGAGGATAGCTAAACAAGCTCGCCTGCCACTGTGTGAGTGATCGCTGCAGAGAGGCTAGCTAAACAAGCTCTCCTGCCACTGTGTGAGTGATCGTTGCAGAGAGGATAGCTAAACAAGCTCGCCTGACATTGTGTGAGTGATCCCTGCAGAGAGGATAGCTAAACAAGCTCGCCAGCCACTGTGTGAGTGATCCTTGCAGAGAGGATAGCTAAACACGCTCACCAGCCACTGTGTGAGTGATTCCTGCAGAGAGGATAGCAGAACACGCTCACCTGCCACTGTGTGAGTGATCCCTGCAGATAGGATAGCTAAACAAGCTCGCCTGCCACTGTGTGAGTGATCCCTGCAGAGAGGATAGCTAAACAAGCTCGCCAGCCACTGTGTGAGCGATCCCTGCAGAGAGGATAGCTAAGCATGCTTGCCTGCTACTGTGTGAGCGATCGCACAGTGATGTTGACATTACACTAACAAAGCACAAGAATATTGGAAATACTATTTTCCATACACGATGTAGCACTAAATTTACTAATGCCAAATCGACACATATCAGCAAGTCCTGACACAGCAGCCCAATACCTCTGCCAAATGAATACTAAGTTCAGGGCCGGATTTACCATAAGGCAACGCAGGCACGTGCCTACAGGCGCCTGATGATGGAGAGGCGGTTCACTCCCCTCCCTGAGCGCCTCCCTCCTTCCCTCTGCAATGTCCCGATGAGAGAGTGTAAATATGAGGTTACTCACCCTGCTCTCAGCATTCCACTGACAAGATCTCCCATCAGTGGGGGGCACCTCCAGCTACTTAACCTTCTGCCGCCCGCGTCACGCCAGTGGGCGTGGCCGCGGCGGCAGCCCCAGGACCGCCTAACGCCAATTGGCGTAAAGTCCTGGGACTCTGTTTTGCATGAGATCGCGCGCATGGTGCGCGCGCATCTCATGCTCGGAGGGCGGAGCGATCAGACCCCACCAGCAGAGAGCTCTGTTGGTGGGGAGAAAAGGGGGGGGGGGGGATCACTTGTGTGCAGTGTTGTGCTGCCCTGCAGCTTGGCCTTAAAGCTGCAGTGGCCAATTTTGCTAAAAATGGCCTGGTCACTAGGGGGGTTTAGCCCTGCAGTCCTCAAGTGGTTAATACTGAGATTCCTCTAACTACCTAATACTTGGGGCACCTCTATCAACTTAAAGAGAACCTGAACTGAAAATAAAAAGTCAGAATAACCACACACAGGTCATACTTACCTCCTGTGCAGTCTACTCCTCAATCTCTTTCTCCTATCCTGCGTCCCATTTTTCCACTGTGATCTCCGTCCTCCATTTTGAAAATGGCCATTACCCCATAACAGCTTCCTGGTCAGCACACAGTTAACCATTAATATCGCCCACTAGAGCCATAGGGAAACATGGACATTACCTTGCACATTCAGTTGTAACTGACAGCAGCTGATATATAACTGACTGCAAAATCTTGTCAGAACTGGAAGGGATCACTGTAAGAAGAAAATGGTGAGCTTCTGAGAGGAACTGAGGATGAGGTTAGTATGTAATATTCATTTGCAGCTACGTCATGTGCCTATTTTAAATAATTTTACTCGCTTCAGGTTCCCTTTAATATTGAGGGTACTTCTGGCTAACTAATACTAAGGGACACCTGTAGCTACGTATGATGGGCAAGGGAAGTAAGGGAGGAGTGAGAGCTGGGCCAGTCAGCACACTTGCGGTGCAGTTCAGTGTGGTTTGTAGGCTCATGGAAGGCGGAGTCTAAGGTGCCAGGACATCTGTGCCTATAGGCTCCTGTGATGTAAATCTGGGCCTGGCTTACTTTGATGCCGAACTTAATGTACAAAGCAGGTATCTGTGTATATTTGTGTGTGTATATACAGTATGTTTGTGTGTATGTGTATTTATGTGTGTGTGTGTGTGTGTGTATTTGTGTGTGTATATATGTATATATATATATATATATATATATATATATATATATATATATATATATATATATATATATATATATATATATATATATATATATATATATATATATATATATAATGTGTGTATTGTATTTATGTGTGTGTGTGTACATATACAGGATCTTCTCATAAAATTAGCATATTGTGATAAAGTTCATTATTTTCTGTAATGTACTGATAAACATTAGACTTTCATATATTTTACATTCATTACACACCACTGAAGTAGTTCCAGCCTTTTATTGTTTTAATATCGATGATTTTGGCATACAGCTCATGAAAACCCAAATTTCCTATTTCAAAAAATTAGCATATTTCATCCGACCAATAAAAGAAAAGTGTTTTTAAAACAAAAAAAGTCAACCTTCAAATAATTATGTTCAGTTATGCACTCAATACTTGGTCGGGAATCCTTTTGCAGAAATGACTGCTTCAATGCGGCGTGGCATGGAGGCAATCAGCCTGTGGCACTGCTCAGGTGTTATGGAGGCCCAGGATGCTTCGATAGCGGCCTTAAGCTCATCCAGAGTGTTGGGTCTTGCGTCTCTCAACTTTCTCTTCACAATATCCCACAGATTCTCTATGGGGTTCAGGTCAGGAGAGTTGGCAGGCCAATTGAGCACAGTATGGAGATGAAGATTTCATTTTTCAGCACGACCTGGCACCTGCTCACAGTGCTAAAACCACTGGCAAATGGTTTACCAGTGGTATTACTGTGCTCTTTTGGCCTGCCAACTCTCCTGACCTGAACCCCATAGAGAATCTGTGGGATATTGTGAAGAGAAAGTTGAGAGACGCAAGACCCAACACTCTGGATGAGCTTAAGGCCGCTATCGAAGTATCCTGGGCCTCCATAACACCTGAGCAGTGCCACAGGCTGATTGCCTCCATGCCACGCCGCATTGAAGCAGTCATTTCTGCAAAAGGATTCCCGACCAAGTATTGAGTGCATAACTGGAACATCATTATTTGAAGGTTGACTTTTTTTGTGTTAAAAACACTTTTCTAAATAAGTTATAAAGTTTGTACTTAAGATTAAGGTTACTTACAACAGGTTATTATGTATAAAGTATTCATTTGTCAAGTGTAATAATATGTCTTTGATATATATGTTTAAAAAATTCTTTTTGAAAATTCCAATAAACAATATTGAAATGAAAAACACTTTTCTTTTATTGGTCGGATTAAATATGCTAATTTTTTGAGATAGGAAATTTGGGTTTTCATGAGCTGTATGCCAAAATTATTAATAAGAGAAACAATAAAAGGCTTGAACTACTTCAGTTGCAGATTTAAAATACATGAACTATTGACCTTTACCTGTCTCTCCCCTGCTCTCAGAGTCAGAAGTTGCATTCTGCCTGGAAAACTTTTTATGGTTGTAATTTGCTTTGCAATGTGATTTTGCATGTGTTGTCTGCTACACAGCGTAGCACATGCAATTCAAAACCGTGTCCTCTCTGCTAGGGATGATCGGAACCAGCAAATTCCGTTCCGCTGGAAATCACGGATTCCGTCAGTGATAAATTCCGTCGCTATGAAAATTCCGCGGGATTTGTATTAATTTCCGCGGAATTCAGGATTCCGTTGGAAATTTTTAAAAAATCTCTCTATGTTAATTAGAATAGATAGGTAATATAATCTCTTACCCACCCCGTTTTAAAAGAACAGGCAAATGTTTGTGATTCATGGGGGCTGCCATCTTTGTCATGGGGGCAGCCATCTTTTTGGTTGAAAGGAGGTGACAGGGAGCATAAGACACAGTTCTAACTGTCCTGTGTCCTGATCACCCCTCCCAGCTGCACGTGCTAGGCTTCAAATGTCAAATTCAAAATGTAAAAAAAAATAATTGCACCAAAACAGCTGAACGAGAACAACAACATCCAAAAGCCAGCTTACATACCTTGGCCCAGAATTGAACCCAGGTCTCAGTGTGTAGTAGGTATCTGACTTACCCCCAAGACCACCAACCACACTACATGCTAAAGCTAGCCTAGCATGTACCATTATGATCAATCCAAGAGAAAAAGTAGCATGCTTAAAGGGAAGGTCCAAGCAAAAAAAAAAAAATGAGTTTCACTTACCTGGGGCTTCTACCAGCCCCATGCAGCCATCCTGTGCCCTCGTAGTCACTCACTGCTGCTCCAGTCCCCCGCTGGCAGCTTTCTGACCTCAGAGGTCAGGGCCGAATTGCGTACATTTTTACAAATTCCCGCTAGTGCAGGAACATTAACACATACATTTTTACGCGTTAGTGGTGCAACGCGCACATTTTTGTTCCTGCACTAGCTGGAATGCGTAAAAATGTATGCAATGTGGCCCTGACCTCCGAGGTCAGAAAGCTGCCAGCGGGGGACTGGAGCAGCAGTGAGTGACTATGAGGGCACAGGATGGCTGCATGGGGCTGGTAGAAGCCCCAGGTAAGTGAAACTCATTTTTTTTTTTGCTTGGACCTTCCCTTTAAGGATTTGTACTTTTTCAAAAGCCAGCTTACATACCATGGCTGGGATTTTTTTAATTTCCCCTCAGACTTAAAGGGCAACTAAAGTGAGAAGAATATGCCATATTTATTTCCTTTTAAGCAATACCAGTTGCCTGGCAGTCCTGCTGATTTATTTGGCTGAAGTAGTGTCTGAATAACACCAGCTAATCTAGTCAGATCTGACAATAATGTCAGAAACACCTGATCTGCTGCATGCTTGTTCAGGTTCTATGGCTAAAAGTATTAGAGGCAGAGGATCAGCAGGACAGCCAGGCAACTGGTATTGGTTATAAGGAAATAAATATGGCAGCCTCCATGTCCCTCTCGCTTCAGTTGTCCTTTAACTAATGCAGTCTGATTGGCTGAAACCTCTTCCCCCCCCCCACCTGTTTTCCCCTCCCACACCTTTGTTCCTCTCTAAGGCCCTGTTCACATTGCAGTCCGATCGCGTTAGCATTCGCGTTGGGCGTTTTTTGAAGCCATTTGTTTTGCGATTCCCGGCACTTGGGTGGGCGGTTCATTTTTGTTAAAAGTGATTTTCTAAGCGCTTTTAAAGAGCATTTTTTTAATTCACTCCCTGACGCAAGTCAGGAAGTGAACTCTTTGTCCTGGAAAATAATAAATACAATGTATTTATTCTTAAAAACGCTCACGCAATTGCTGCACAAAGCGATTTTGTGAGTGTTTGCGGTTTTCCTATACCTTCCATTGAGGCTAAAGGACCTCCAAAATGGTAAAAGCAGCGCTTTGCTGAGCGGATTGGAAACAAATCGCTCAGATGTGAACTCTCTCATAGGGAATCATTGCACAAGCGTTTTTAGGGTGATTTTGAAAATCGCCTGCGCTTGAAAAAAGGGCAAAAACACCCCTAGTGTGAATGAGCCCTAATTGGCTAATATTTCTCAATGCACTTTGTATTGCAGAGCTGGGTGGGAGTGTCTGAAGACTGGAGGGCAGGCAATGATACAGAGACAGAGTAAGGGGGGAAATTATGTCAGGATTGGCTTCAAAATAGACACAGACAAAATGGAAAATCCTAACAAGGGGTCCAGAGATAGTATAACAGATGGCGACATCTTTAGTACTTGCTGGGGATCTCTGGGGAATGTTCATTTACTAAGAGTTTTAAAGCCAGTAGAGAAGATCTCTGGTCTCCCAGAATGCTTGGGGGAAGGGAGGGGGGCAGAATTCTGCATAATAAACAGCCTAGGCTGGGAGGGCGGGGCTAAACACCAATATACAGCAATATTTAAACTAGGAAAATTACAGTAAAAGTGACTAGCCTGAATAATTTAATGCATTCTCCTATATGCCACTACAGGGCCTCTTTACTGCATTCTGCTATATGCCACTACAGGGCCTCTTTACTGCATTCTGCTATATGTCACTACAGGGCGTCTTTACTGCATTCTGCTGTATGTCACTACAGGGCCTCTTTACTGCATTCTGCTATATGTCGCTACAGGGCCTCTTTACTGCATTCTGCTATATGTCACTACAGGGCCTCTTTACTGCACTCTCCTATATGTCACTACAGGTCCTCTTTACTGCATTCAGCTGTAAGTCACTACAGGGTCTCTTTACTGCATTCTGCTATATGTCACTACAGGGCCTCTTTACTGCACTCTCCTATATTTCACTACAGGTCCTCTGTAACCTCCCTAGCGATAAAGATGAGCCTGACTTGTCCTAAATAACATCG
Organism: Hyperolius riggenbachi; assembly: GCF_040937935.1. Lineage (NCBI taxonomy): Eukaryota > Metazoa > Chordata > Amphibia > Anura > Hyperoliidae > Hyperolius > Hyperolius riggenbachi. Next base: position 245,813,205 of record NC_090656.1, read on the forward strand.
CTGGAATGGGTAAGGACATGCCAGGCTTGTCTAGTAATTCCTAGTACTCACCCGTGGCGTTACTGGCGTGTGGAATCCCGTGCCGGCACCTAGCGGCTTCCCAGCACCCATATTTCCTTCTTCTTAGTGGCGATCCCCAGCAGCGATCTCCTCTCCGCTTCCTGTCCCCCGTTGATCACATCCCCCGGTGTGTCCCTCTGATGATGCTGTGTACGCCCCCTGGTGTTGGGCGCACGCAGCGTCATCACATCAGGCGGCAAATTCAGAATTTTTTTGTGTTTTGGATCCAATACAAACATCTGTATTGGATCCAAAATAAAACATTCCAAGTGTTAAAAAAGAAAAAGCTGCCCATAGTAGCAAAAATTAAGGTACGACTAAAATAAAAATAAAAAAATATATAAAAAAGTTATTTTTAAAATACTGTACGCATGCTTGCAGACAGCTTGCAAGACCGCAATTTGCAAGTTGTCTGCAAAAATGCTTACATTATAAAGAAACACTTTCAAAAATTTGAACCACTTTTGGTACAAAAATTGCAGATAAATTAAACGCTGGGGAGATGAGCGTAATTGTTTTCTACTCTCTTTTTAACTTTCAGGAAGTTACTATAATGGCTTCTACCACTAACTCCAAAACTGACCAGGTAAGAGCGTGTGGGGAAATTTGCTTTTATTACTGTATTATTATTATTATTTTAGCTTTGGAAAGTGTTGAAAGGGTTTAGAGATTTATGTGTGATATATTTTTGTCCTTGTCCAAGTTGGAAAAAGTCTCCCTCACTTGCTGAGACATCCTCTGTCTTACTTTTCAGTAAATCTCCGTTCCAATAAATTACCTGTCCACAAATGGGGACAAAAACATCAATATGCACCCAATAGGAGTTCTAACTTCTTGTTACGTCACCCAAAGCTATGGTAAATTTGGAGTTACACTGTAGAGAACATACACATCCCATCAGTATTGCTCCCCAACCCCATCCTGTTTGGTGTGAACAATAAGTGACATCACTTCTTGTGACAGGAGGGGGCCTTTTGACAGCTGGTGGAAGGAAATGACATTGAAAGCCCTGCCCCTGGCTATCAGATTGACACCCCATGTGGCAGAAAGCTCAGTTGCAGCAGCAGAAACCCCGTCTTCGCCCCAAAATTATTTCTCCTTGCCTCTAATTGGCTTTAAATATTGTTGAAATTGACATTGAAAGTACCCAGAAATCATGAAGTGATTCTGTGTGACCATTCAGAAGCATTGTTCACACCCCTTGGTGATGCTGCATCAAAATGAGCTGATTTGCCCTTGTGTACTGCCGATGACAAGCAGCTTCTCCTTGAGAATGCAGTGTATTTAAAGATAACAATGTTGTCCTTGAAGCTACAGTGCAAATAATTTGTTTCTCCGATTGTCTCCTGACTCAGGCAGAGTGTTTAGGATTAAGTAGCTAAAAATGCTTTAAAGCGAACTTATGCCAAAGCTGGGGGTTCAAAATCTACTTCTGACTGTATTTTTTGGACTATACGATCCACTTTTTCTCCCCCAAAAGTGTGTGTGTGTGGGGGGGGGGGGGCAGGGGAGTCCTATACTCCAAATGCAAGGAGTTCCTGACTTGTGAACGCCTGCCAATACCAACCTCCAACCCACCGCAATGTTGGAGACTCCCAGACTGTGCCCATGCAGTGGAGGACACAGGGGGACAAAGAGAGAACACGGGGACACAAAGGGGCATAGATGAGGACACAAAGAGGCATAGAGGACACAGGAGGGCACAAGGGGGACACAAAGGGGCATAGAGGAGGACACAAAGGGGAATAGAGGAGGACACAAAGGGGCATAGAGGAGAACAGAGGGGGGCACAGGAGGACACAAGGGGACAGAGGAGGACACAGGGAGACACAAAATGGAATAGAGGAGGACACAAAGGGGCATAGAGGAGGACACAAAGGGGCATAGAGGAGAACAGGGGCGGACACATGGGGACACAGGAGGACACAAGGGGACAGAGGAGGACCCTGGGAGATACAAGAGGTACAAGGGGGCATGAGGTACAAAGGAGGCATAAACCACAAGAAGTCGATTCACCGTGGATGCACCAGGTTTAATATATATATTTTTTCCCCCAGGTTTTTGTCCTCTTAACCCAGGTGCATCTTATGGTCAGGAGCGTCTTATAGTCTGAAAAATATGGTACTTTTTATAGAGGAAAGCCTCAGGATCCTAATGAGGCTTCCCTCGTTTCTAACAAGCCCCCTATTACTGAGCGAGCCCTCCACGCTGCTGAGCGCGGCCCTTCACATTGGAAGCTCCTCTTCCTGATTTAAAGGAATACTATCGATACCCAAGTGTTCTAAAATTACAATGTACAAATAATGTCTAAGTAGCTGTGTAAACATTTTCCTACTTTTCATGTTAAATATCAGAGGCAAAAGCTGTAATTTATTGAGGGTAGGATTTAGCTATACTGGGACAAATCAATGGCAGAAGGGGTGTCTGCTTCAATGCACAGCCAGAGTTGCATATCAGACTACAGAAAGCAAATATCAAACATATCAAAGCTGTGAGAATTAGTTACATTTCCTCTGTTCTCTTCAGACACTTCAGTCAGAAAAGCTTCTAAGGGTACAATGGTTAATTTGCATATATTCAGCAGTGGTGCTCTGGGAGACATCTCGAGCTCACTCCAACCTGAATTATCGCAAATTATTTCTGTTTTAGGAAAGCAAACTTTTGTTCTTCAGTCAGAAACACAGGACACAGGAGCTGCAGCTGTTGGGAGCTCTCTCTCTCTCTCTCTGTCACACACAGAGCTACACATAGAGTTAACTGATCAAGTGTGAGGGGAATTTCCCCTCTACTCATGACTCAGTCTGCCATCAGTTTCGGCTTCAGTAAAGTTTGAAAGTATTTTGCTAACAGTAAACAAAGAAGTTGCTACTAAAATGTATACACCAGTACTTACCGTGTTTCCCTGAAAATAAGACACTGTTTTATATTAATTTCAGCCCCAAATAACATGCTAGGTCTTATTTTCAGGGAGGGCTTACAATTTTGTTCCCCAGTGGCAGCCCCCAGCCCAGTAAAGCCCTTCCCTCCCTGATGTGCTGCCCTGTAGTGCCCTGGTCCAGGACAGCAGCCCCAGCCCAGTAAAAACCCTTCCTTCCCTCCCTCCCTCCCTCTGCAGAGTCGCGAGCGGAGCATAACCGTTACAACAGAAGAAACTCACCGGCTTCCGACGTGCCCGCATTAACGTCTTTCCCCCGCAGCGTCCAGCTTCCTCTCCCTGGCAACAGCGGCTCATGTCATGTGATGCGGACGTGCGTGCATCATATGACTAGAGCCACCGTTTCTTTTGTTCTAACGGTAATGCTCCGCTCGCGACTCTGCAGAGGGAGGGAGCGAAGAGGAGGGGGACACATTGCGCGGCCCAACTAGGCCTTCTATTCGGAGGATGTCTTTCTTGCTTGATATATAAGACATGTCTTATTTTCGGGGGATGTTTTATTTTAGGGGAAAGACGGTAGCAGCACTTCCCAAACAATTCCTGTGTCAATTGAAAAAAATATGTGAATCGATAGTATTCCTTTAAGTACGCGCCTGTGCTGCTGCGCATGCGCGGGCGGGCTCAGGCGACTATTGCACGCACTTGAACCAGAAAGAGTAGTTGCACAGCCCCGATGTAATTAGCAACGATGCCTTGTGGCTAATCTCCCAGGAGGCCGCACTCAGCAACGGGGGACCAAGGAATAGCGAGAGAAGCCTCAATAGGATCCTCAGGCTTCCCTTTATTCAGGTAAGTATATGATTTTGTACCCGAGCTTCGGCTGGTGTACACTTTACAGCAAACTTGAAGCGAAAATAAACTTATGACATAATGAATTGTATGTGTACTACAGCTAAGACATAGAGCATTGGTAGCACAGATATGAGTCTCATATTGTTTCCAGTACAGGAAGGGTTAAATAAACTTCAGTTGTTATTTATGCAAAAGAGCTTCTCTGAGCTCTTCCACCCAACATGGGTCAATACAATCCTGTTTTCTGAAGCACTTAAAGAGAACCCGATGTGGGGTTCTGACAATGAAATCCGCATACAGAGGCTGGGTCTGCCTATACTGCCCAGCCTCTGTTGCTATCCAGATCCGCCCTAAGCCCCACCTGCGCTCTGCGATCACCCATAAATCACAGCCGCGCTGTCGACACGCAGCGAGTCACAGCGGGCTGTGTTTACATCTGTATTGTCAGTCTCGGCTCTCCCCCCGCCTCCTGCATAGCTCCGGTCCCGCCCACGTCCCTTCCCTCCAATCAGTGGGGAGGGAAGGGATGCGGGCTGGGACCGGAGCTATGCAGGAGGCAGGGGGAGCGCGCAGAGTGACACTACATAGGTAAACACAGCCTGCTGTGACACGCTGCATGTCGACAGCGCGGCTGTGATTTATGGGGCATAGCAGAGTGCAGGGGGGCTTAGGGGGGATTGAAATAGCAACAGAGGCTGGGCAGTATAGGCAGACCCAGCCTCTGTATGCGGATTTCATTGTCAGAACCCCACCTCGGGTTCTCTTTAAGTGCTTCAGAAAACAGGATTGTATTGACCCATGTCGGGTGGAAGAGCTCAGAGAAACTCTTTTGCATAAATAACGATTGATGTTTATTTAACCCTTCCTGTACTGGAAACAATATTAGACTCATATCTGTGCTACCAATGCTCTATGTCTTAGCTGTACTACACATACAATTCATTATATTATACTTTTTTCCTTGCTTCAGGTCTGCTTTAAGAAGAACCTTAAAGAGGAGCTGTTAGGTATAAGGTCTCAGAGAAAATAAACACAAATATCAGTAGCTAAAGATTGGCTGTACTTACATTACATATGCATTTCACTGTCCATGTTTGTACTTCACAGAATTTGTATATAGTATTTGCAGAGAATGATGCTCCTGACAGCTCATGGCAGGTTCCATGTTTGTCTGTCTCCTATGAAGCCAAATGTGTCGTCATGTCCTGCCTGCTTCCTGATGATTCCACTCTCACAAACGCTGGTAATGAATAACACTACTTTGCAGTGAATATTAATTAGCCATGTGGCTAGGAACAATAGCGGACTCCTGCAGTGTACTCTGCCCGAGATTTATTAGTGCTGTGAGCTAGACTGTTACATGCTGTTGAAACTTGAGCCTCACTTGCAGCCAGGGGAGGGCCCCAGAATGCTTTGCAGTATCTGTTATTCGGCTTGCGTCCTCCTTAGGAGCCTGGGAATACGGAGCCTTGCTGTCAGCAAACATCTAAAGTAAGAGAGATTTTTAACTGCAGTATTGCCTTTTTGGCTTCCTTCTAAACTGTTTAACACAGGAGAATAGAGATTTAAATTAGCTTTTGCAGCCTGACAGTTAAGCAGCCCATACACTCAGCCGATTTTCTGGCCGACCGATCGATCGCGATCGATCGATCGATCGATCGATCGCAAATCGGTTGGCCAATCGACCGATCGACGGCCGATTTCGATCGATTTCGATGGATTTCCATCGAACTAGCAGGGTGGAAAATTTAGGTCGATCTGATGAGATTGCTTATCAGTTTGCATTGGCCTTAATGGAAATCTGATGGCAAAAAAATGCCATCAGATCGAATTTCAACAGATTTCAAACTGAAATCTATTGGAATTCTATCCTGGTAAAAAATGTTCTAAAAACGCATCAGATAGATCATCAGATGCATTTCTTATCTGTCTGCTGCCAATCTGACGAGTGTATGGGCACCTTTACTCGTTAAGGAACTTAATAAATAAAATAGCTTTTTTGTTTGTTTGTTTGTTTACAATATTCACAAATGATTTAGCCAAAGTTTGCACATTGTAAACTCTTCCACTAATTTATTTTCTTAAAGGGAACTTGTAAATGACCTGGCTAGAGGCTTTCCGTGTAGTGGAAACCCGAGCATGCTTCCTTTGGTCTCTGGTTTCCTTCAAAAATGCAACTAAGCTAATATAAAGCGGCTGCCGATGCTCCGCCCCACTCATGTGTGTGTAGTTGTACACAGTTTGATGTCTTTGTTTCTCCATGAAAGGGTAAATGCAAACATAGAGAGCGTACGTCGCTGTGCTTCACCTGGGCACTTTGCAGGTTGCAATAGGTGCAGAACAAACTACTGCCGAGTTGCCTGGGGAGGCCCTGTCATGTTTCATGTGTCAGTGTGTTTACAGATCTCCATGGATGAGAGACAGTGGGAATCCCTTCCTCTTACAAGACAAACACATGCTGATGCAGGCAGGGCTACTGTTGCAAAAAAAAGATTGGGATCCCTGGGATTTAGCCTTCTAAGGTGTTTGTGCGTTTCGGTACTCACCGAGGCGTAGAGTCTCCCTCTTTTGTTCATCGCCAGGTATCTCCCGGAGAAGAGTCCTTTGATGGCGACAATTCCCACATCCACCGCCGTGATCTCTAAGACACCTTGAAATAAGCAAAGCATATTATTTAATCCTTTCTGCCCAAGCATGACCTGTTTGCCAGTTCCCATCCTTGACATTCTCTTTATCCTGCTCTATTGGCTGGAAACTCTGCAGGACCTAAAGAGACACTGGAGCGAAAAAAAAAAAAATATATATATATGATATAATGAATTGGTTGTGTAGTACGGATAATTACTAGAACATTAGTAGCAAAGAAAATATTCTGAATATTTTTATTTTCAGTTATACAGTATAGTTTTTTATAACATTGCATCACTCTCTAATATTTGCAGTTTACACACTACTCAGCATTGTAAATGATTTCACAGAGCAGCCCAGTGAACTATTGACCTGTCCTCTGGAGTGAAAAATAAAATACAGTGACAGACACTTGAGATAACAAGCCTCAGGAGACAGAGCTCTCTGCGTCTTTGAAAGTGGTGGAGCTCAATGGCTCTTTTTCCTAGATAACAACTGAAGTTTCTTAACTCTTCCTATACGGGAAAGAATATTAGACTTATGTCTCTTCTCCTAATGTTTTATTTCTTAACTGTACTACACATACAAATCATTATATCATCATTTATTTTTGCTTCAGTGTCTCTTTAAGTTTTGTACATACACATTACCAAGTTGTACAGAGGCTGTTCATGGATGTGGGAAGAAAGACATGACTGTGATACTGACTAACTGTAGTCCCCGAATAACAAACGGGATAGGGAGTGTAGGTACGCCCTTCACCTGAATCTGTCTGGCCATAAGTCACAACACTGTGCCATCTCTGTCCCCTGTACCTCCTCTGTGCCTCTAGTGTCCCTCTGTGTCACCTCTGCCCCCCCCCCACTGTGCCATCTCTGTCCCCTGTACCTCCTCTGTGCCTCTAGTGTCCCCCTCTGTGCCACCTCTGTCCCCTGTACCTCCTCTGTGCCTCCAGTGTCCCCCTCTGTGCCATCTCTGTCCCCTGTACCTCCTCTGTGCCTCTAGTGTCCCTCTGTGTGTCACCTCTGATCCCTCATGCCTTCAGTGTCTCCCTCTGTGTCACCTCTGTCCCCTGTACCTCCTCTGTGCCTCTAGTGTCCCCCTCTGTGCCATCTCTGTCCCCTGCACCTCCTCTGTGCCTCTAGTGTCCCTCTTTGTGTCAACTCTGATCCCTCATGCCTCCAGTGTCCCCCTCTGTGCCATCTCTGTCCCCTGTACCTCCTCTGTGCCTCTAGTGTCCCTCTGTGTGTCACCTCTGATCCCTCATGCCTTCAGTGTCTCCCTCTGTGTCACCTCTGTCCCCTGTACCTCCTCTGTGCCTCTAGTGTCCCTCTTTGTGTCACCTCTGCCCCCCCCCCACTGTGCCATCTCTGTCCCCTGTACCTCCTCTGTGCCTCTAGTGTCCCCCTCTGTGCCACCTCTGTCCCCTGTACCTCCTCTGTGCCTCCAGTGTCCCCCTCTGTGCCATCTCTGTCCCCTGTACCTCCTCTGTGCCTCTAGTGTCCCTCTTTGTGTCACCTCTGATCCCTCATGCCTTCAGTGTATCCCTCTGTGTCACCTCTGTCCCCTGTACCTCCTCTGTGCCTCCAGTGTCCCCCTTTGTGCCATTTCTGTCCCCTGCACCTCCTCTGTGCCTCTAGTGTCCCTCTTTGTGTCACCTCTGATCCCTCATGCCTTCAGTGTCTCCCTCTGTGTCACCTCTGTCCCCTGTACCTCCTCTGTGCCTCCAGTGTCCCCCTCTGTGCCATCTCTGTCCCCTGTACCTCCTCTGTGCCTCTAGTGTCCCTCTTTGTGTCACCTCTGATCCCTCATGCCTTCAGTGTCTACTGCGGCCCCCCTCTCCACACACAGACACACAGTGTCACCTCTGCTTCCTCAGGACTTCAGTGCCCCCCTTGGTGCCTCTTCTGACCCCCATGTCAAACCCCCTCCCCCCCCCCTGTGCCTTTAAAAAAAGCCATTTTTCTTTAGAATTTTTTAAAATTGATCTTTTTGAAAATGATCACATGATCAAATTTACACTTTTTCAGGCCACTCGTATCAGCGGGGCGTTCGTAGGTCCGGTGCTTGTAAATCAGGGACTAACTGTATATTCTGGTTCTGTCGGTGTGCCCGTAATCTACTACTGATAGGACGTATTTGCCACATGTTTTATTGCTGACGTCTTGACTTTTTTGCAGTGTAAACCCCACAACATCGCTGTTTAGCCAGTTAAGCGTCTATCAGGCATTCAAGCTCATATAGAATGTCCTTTACGTCTCGTTTGGGTGGTCATCCGCCTCCCCATCCCCCTGCCACCCGTCGCTACAAGTTCTTCCCCAAAGATGAGCTTCCCTTTAGGAAATGGAAGTCTCGCTTAGTCCCCCCCCTAATCTCTGTTTGCCATCAAAAGCAAGAGTATAAATGTTTGAAGAGTATTTGGAGATTAGTTAAACAAATGCAGTATTTGGCAGGGTATTAGCAGCACGCTCAGATCGCCCAGCAGAGAGCCTGTCCTAATCTGGGGAGATCCTGAAGGTTAGGATAATGCATTACATCTTACAGGCGGTGCAGTACATTTGTTTTATTGCTTGTAAGCAGCCTTAGCCGCTCCTGAACACACTCAGTGCCGGAGGGGCTGCGGCATTGTCACAGGACCTCCTGGGGGAGAACACCTTGTTATTTGTTACGGGGTCCGGCTCATCGCGTTGTTACAGATTTTTTAAGCATGTTGAAATGTGGAGAATGGATTGGTGTGAGCTCTGAACCCTGCCTGAGCGAGGCTGATCTCATTTTATGTAGCAATTCAGAAAGACGCCGTTAGACATTCTCTGTACAGGTAGACCCCGGTCCAGGAACGAGATAGGGACTGTAGATTAGTTCTTAACCTGAATCTGTTCTTAAGTCCTCTGAGTCACCTCTGTCCCCTGTGCCTCCTCTGTACCCCCCTGTGTCTCCAGTGTCCTCCTCTGTGTCATCTCTGTCCCCTGTGCCTCCTCTGTATCCCCCTGTGTCTCCAGTTTCACCCTCTGTGTCATCTCTGTCCTCTGTATCTCCTCTGTGCCTCCAGTGCCCTCCTCTTTGTCACCTCTGTCCCCTGTGCCTCTTCTGTACCCCCTGTGCCTCCAGTGCCCCCCTTTGTGCCATCTGTCCCCTGTAGCTCCTCTGTAAACCCCCCCCCCCCCCCTGTGCCTCCAGTGTCCCCCTCTGTGGCAGCTCTGTCCCCTGTATCTCCTCTGTGCCTCCAGTGCCCCCTCTGTGTCACCTTTGTCCCCCTCTGTGTCACCTCTGTCCCCCTGTGCCTCCAGTGTCCCCCTGTGTGTTACCTCTGCCCCCTACGCCTCCAGAGTCCCCCTCTGTGTCACTGCTCTCCTCTGTGCCCCACTGTGCCTCCAGAGTCCCCCTCTGTGTCACCTCTGTCCCCTGTACCTCCTCTGTGCCTCCAGAGTCCCCCTCTGTGCCACCTCTGACGCCCTGTACCTCCTCTGTGCCTCCAGAGTCCCCCTCTGTGCCACCTCTGACGCCCTGTACCTGCTTATACAAGTTTAAAAGCATTTTTTCTTTCAATTTTTTAAAATTGATTTTCTCAAAAACTACAAGTCCAATTTAAAAATTTGGGTCGTTTGTAAGTCAGAGATTACCTGTATTTTTATTTTTGGGAGCTATTTACACAGAATCTGCTGCCTATTTTAATGCCACACGAACACTACGGACTTCTACGGCTATTTCTGCTTGTTTTTAGCGGGTTTCACAATTAAAGGGATACTGTAGGGGGTCGGGGGAAAATGAGTTGAACTTACCCAGGGCTTCTAATGGTCCCCCGCAGAAGTCCTGTGCCCGCGCAGCCACTCCCCGATGCTCCAGCCCCGCCTCCGGTTCACTTCTGTAATTTCAGACTTTAAAGTCTGAAAACCACTGTGCCTGCGTTGCTGTGGCCTCGCTGCCTCTGATGTCACCAGGAGCGTACTGCGCAGGCCCAGTATGGTCTGTGTCTGTGCAGTACACTCCTGGTGACATCAGCGGGAGCGAGGACACAGCAACGCAGGCGCAGTGGTTTTCTGACTTTAAAGTCTGAAATTCCAGAGGTGAACCAGAGGCGGGGCTAGAGCATCGGGGAGTGGCTGCGCGGGCACAGGATGTCTGCGGGGGACCATTAGAAGCCCCGGGTGAGTTCAACTCATTTTCCCCCGACCCCCTACAGTATCCCTTTAAGTGGAAAACTAGTTCCACACAATGACTCGCGGTCTGTGTCCAGCGCACCAGACATCACCATTTTTTTTACATCTTTAATTATGCTCCCCCCCCCAGTAATGGCATCTAAAATTATTTCAGCTACACATGCCTATAATTAAGTCGTTTACAGCTCAACATCCTGTATCTGTCACTCTCATCTGTCTGGATACTTTGATGTCTGACTACTGAGAATAGGCGAAAGAAAAAAAGAAATCAGCTGTATTTTAGCCTCATGCGCAGAGTATTGTAAAAAATACTTAGGAACGTATCGTGCTTCCAGCACACCCAATACAAACTGTGAGCTGGCTACACTGTATTGTGTTAAGCTGCCCATTAATTGCTCTATTTCCCATCATGCGATTAAGTAGTCGACTTTATCGGGCTATCAATTACAGTGTGGTTGATTGAAAGTCGATTGCCCAAGTGGCCCACACACTGCAAGCGAGATCCTGTCAATTCTCCTTCACTAATTAATCTGAACGATGTTTTACCTTCAAGCTCCAAAACCAAACATCCCGACTGTTCTGTGTCGGTAGCGATTCCTTTACTATCGACCGATAGTTTACATCCTGCCCAAGTAAATTGCTTGATTCGACCAGATATTTGACAATTTCCATCGATTGAGCAGAATGGAACATTCCTCGATCTGATAAGATGATCAAATCGAATGGTTGATTTACAGAAAAATCGAGTCATGTCTGGCCACCTTAATGGGATACGTAAATCTGCTTCGAAAAGCCAGGTTTACTTACCTGGTGCTTGAACCATCCCCCTGCAGTCGGCCTGTACCCGCGCCTGTACTCTACGATCCTCCGTTCCCCCGCCACGGCTCAGTTTCGGTTTCGCCACTGCACCTGCGCGCCCTCATTTGTGCTCTCGATGCCGGGAGCGTCCTGCGCAGATGCAGTAGAGATTTTCTTGTACTGCACCTGCGCAGGATGCTCCTGGCGACGGGAGCGCGAACAAGGACCCCGTAGTCAGAGCCGCGCAGGTGACGGGGCCAGTGATGGGCCACTGTGGGGGGCAGGAGGATCGCTGAGTACAAGCGTGGGCACAGGGTGATTGCGGGGGGCTGGTACAAGCCCCAGGTAAGTAAAACTGGCTTTTTAAAGTAGACTGAAGTTTCCCTTTAAGCCTCTGGTAACTGCACTGAGTGACATTGTCAGTAGCATATGAACAGTAAAGGCCCATTATCCACTATGTGATTTTTCCGAAGACCGTCAAGTTTTTTGAGCGATGGTTTCAGCAATGTCGCGGTGTGGATACAGGCGCAATTGCACCAGCGGCATTTTATGATGCACGGCAATAACGACCGTCACGGCAGATCGTATCTTTACAATCTCCAGCGACTCCTGCGCAAAGTACCGCGATCGTTTGAACTCTCGTTCACACGCGTCGTGTGTCGTCGGGTGATGGCGTGTGTTCCTGCGGGCAGGAAGATGGATCGGAAAACGCTCGTCGGCGGATACTTCACAGTGATCCTGCTTCGTCAAGTGACTATTTAGTTTAAGAGGGGATTTGTTTATCTTAAGCAGACCTGTCATTAAAACAAAAAAAATCCCCTAATCTGATTGGTTGCATAAAAGGGAATGCAGTTTTCTCAGTTGGAGCTTTTATATCCGTCACACCCTATATGTAAAACTGGCTTCAGGTATGTCTGCTTCCATACTTATAAAGGGAAATGACAGCGAGGGGATGTCGCTATATTTTACACGCTGCGCCGATACGAGAGCAGAAGGGAGGTGCAGATTATCGAGACGAGAGCCCCACATGCGCAGGGACAGCGTACTTGAAGTCCCGCATCACTCACGCTGACCGCCTTTCACATACAACGCCGCCTCACCGCCCTTAAATAAATGACAGGTTCAGGGGGGACCAGCTGAGGGATGAAGGACCGTCCTTACCCTCCAGGTTATTTCACAGAAAGGCTCAGCACAGCGAGAGATAATGCTTCAGCACCTCAAAGTCTCCCCCATTCACTCCCACCTCATACGGAGGTAATAAGAGACAACATGAAACAGCCAAGCCTGATGTCTTTGTGTTTATAAAGAATAGCGATCCCTTCCATGGACTGAAGGCGACCTAATAGAAGGTCTGCTCAGGGATAAATAATGCAACTGCCCCACAGTGAATGAAAACTCTGCACTAACCTCCCAGGTGGTACATCCAACCCCATGGGATACATGAATACAGGCAGGATACTAAAGGTGCACAAGCCGGAGAAACGTAATAATAGCGATAGAATAATAGAATGCCTCGACCTGTCGTTACACAAAGATCGGGCAGCACGGTGGCGTGGTGGTTAGCGATCTCGCCTTGCAGCGCTGGGTCCCCAGTTTGTATCCCAGCCAGGGGACTATTTGCTCAGAGTTTGTATGTTCTCCCCGTATCGGTGTGGGTTTCCTCTGGGCACCCCTGTTTCCTCACACATCCCAAAAACATAGAGATAAGTTAATTAGCTACCCCCTAAATTGTCCACAGACTATGATACACACACTACACAATGCATACATAGACATAGGACTATGGTAGAGATTAGATTGTGAGCTCTACAGTTAGTGACATGTATAGTCTATATAGTCTGTACAGTGCTGCGGAAGATGTTGGCACTATATAAATACTAAATAATGATAACACGACAAACCCATTTATGCAGGAGGGAACTGCAACCTACAAAAAGCAGCGTACATTAGTCTAAAAATGTATATAGAGTACTGTCACCTAAATATTGTTATTCAAGCGTTCTTATGCATGCACAGCGTACGGTAAAACAGCCAATCGCAAGCAATGGACCGCCGACTTACTGAAGATGCTGTTCTTCTCCAACGTCCCGTTTATCTTCCCATTCGGGTGGATCTGAAGGTGATACTTGGTAGCGCAATAAAGTTTTCTGTGCCGAGGCGCCCCGCCGAGATGTTCGTAGACCCCGCCGCGTCCGCCAGCATCTCTCCTCAGCCTGGGGTCGCACAGCTTTCCTCTGACGCAAGGCACCTTCGCCGTTCTAGGCAAACCCTTCGCCCCCGAGACCTGCCAACCAAGATCGAAAAAACTCAGCAACACAATCCAAATTATAACCATTGTGGCATGGCCGAAATGCTGGTGGCTGGAAGGCTGGAGGCAGATGTCACAAGGGTTCCCATTAAAGAAGTCTTGTTAGAAGCTCTCTCTCTAAAAGCGGCAAGTCACACGATGCATGGAACCTTCCGAAGCGTTATCTGACCCCTTTATCTGTCCGTCGAAGTCCTTCTGATCTTCTAAATAAATAGGTGTCAACGGCGTGGCCAAAAGAAGCTCTCCCTGGATTAGGTGCCGTGCAGAGGGTGCAAGTATCTCCCAACGTGCAAAGGAAGAGGTCCCTTCTGAATTTTATGAGTTTACAAGAAATAGTGGTGCTCAAACAGCACTGAGATAAAAAGAGCCCCCCCTCCCCTCGCAACAATAGAGAGATCCCGACCAATTGATACAAAGGAGGCAGGCAAGGTATCAGGCTTGTGTGAACTAAAAATGCAGGCTGGATAAAATTACACAGCACTGCTTACAGTGGCTCAGTGCAAAGGGAAAACAGAGAGAGAGAGAGAGAGAGAGAAACCACATCACAAAGAGAACCAGCAGCCCATCAGAGAGGACAGGGTCTGTGCCCAGCGCTGCCTTTACAATGATTCAAAAAAAAGGAACAATTATGCATATGAAAATTATACATTGGGGAATTTTTTCTTTTTTTTTTTTTTTTCAAGAGAATGGTCCCCAGGGTCTGTCCCTTCTCCTATCAATCCCCAGATCACAATGCTTGACAAGTAAAGGATGACGGATGTTGGAAAGAAACTACTAGGGGAAGTCCGCTTTTAAAAATGCACATTTGAAAGGGCGCATATAAAAAGCCAGGCAGCCGATGGGCTGACAGAGGAGCTGTCGTTCCTTTAACACACTCTAAAAAGGGGCAATTTATTTCCAATTCTAAAGAAAGTTTTCCTTAAGGTTAATTTGTTAGTATCAGGGAGATCTAATGAGCTTTCACTGGACAGGGACAGGCTGAGGGCTGGTGCGTACCTAGAGCACTTCTCTGCGCTTTCAAAAAAAAATCCAAAAGCGCTCGGTTAATGTTTTAAAATGAGATTGATCACACCAGAGCGATGTGATTTTTTTTCCCCCAAACGCAAACACGGGTCCTGCAGCATTTTGGAGGCGATTAAGCCTCGATGTTGTAGGAAAAGTGGAAAATCCCTCTTAAAGGTGCTGAACAGAGCAGTTTCCCTAGCGTTTATTTGCAAAAGGTGTTCACTTCTGGGTCAAAGTGTAGAAAAAGTATAAAATCGCTAAAGCAAAACTCTCCAAAAATCATAAGGCATAAATAAAAAATCACTAGGCACATACCTGGAATCGCTTGTAAAAATCACTTAAAAAAACGCTAAGCGATTGCGATTAAGCTTGCAGTTTTTGGTGTGCACCAGCCCTCACTCGTAGATTCATTCATGTTCTGTGATCTGTGCCTAATAATAGCAGAATTAGAGATTTGACGATTAGGCACATGTTTAGTTTGTAGTATTGCTCTCTAATTTATCCAATTCGTTTATGAAAGTAGGATTTTGTTTCCTTGTATGTGAAGCGGTGAGGTGTACAGTAAATATAAAGCAGCACGTGGACTGTCAGCTCTTGAGGGTGATTTGTAGGAAGCAGGAAAGATGGGCGAGGATAAGTATCTGAGCAACTTTTACAAGGGCTAAATAGCGATGGCCGGACAGCTGAGAGGGAGCATCACTGAGCTGGCAGCTCTGCTGGGGTGTTCGGGATATGCTAGTGGGTAGTACTTACCAAAATTAGTCCAAGGAAGGACAACTGGAGATAGGTCATGCGCACACAAAGCGTACTGATGTACATGGGGACTGAAGGCTAGCTTGCCTGGTCCAATCCCACAGAAGGGTTACTACAGTACAAATAGCTGAAAAACGGAAGGCTGGCCATTATTATTATTATTTATATATTACTGACATCTTCTGCATCACATTGCAGAGTACATAGTCATGTCACTGACTGTCCTCAGAGGAGCTCACACTCTAATCCTACCATAGTCATAGTGTAATGTCCTACCATATTATTATTATGTATTTATATAGCACTGGCATCTCCTGCAGCACATTACAGAGTACACAGTCATGTCACTGACTGTCCTCAGAGGAGCTCACACTCTAATCCCACCATAGTCATAGTACAATGTCCTACCATATTATTATGTATTTATATAGCACTGGCATCTTCTGCAGCACTGTACAGAGTACATAGTCATGTCACTGACTGTCCTCAGAGGAGCTCACACTCTAATCCTACCATAGTCATAGTCTAATGTCCTACCATATTATTATTATGTATTTATATAGCACTGACATCTCCTGCAGCACATTACAGAGTACACAGTCATGTCACTGACTGTCCTCAGAGGAGCTCACACTCTAATCCCACCATAGTCATAGTACAATGTCCTACCATATTATTATGTATTTATATAGCACTGGCATCTTCTGCAGCACTGTACAGAGTACATAGTCATGTCACTGACTGTCCTCAGAGGAGCTCACACTCTAATCCTACCATAGTTATAGTCTAATGTCCTACTATATTATTATTATGTATTTATATAGCACTGACATCTCCTGCAGCACATTACAGAGTACATAGTCATGTCACTGACTGTCCTCAGATGAGCTCACACTCTAATCACTACCATAGTCATAGTCTGATCCTACCATATTATTATGTATTTATATAGCACTGACATCTTCTGCAGCACTGTACAGGGTACATAGTCATGTCACTAACTGTCCTCAGAGGAGCTCACAATCTAATCCTACCATAGTCATAGTCTAATGTCCTACCATATTATTATGTATTTATATAGCACTGACATCTTCTGCAGCACTTTACAGAGTACATAGTCATGTCACTGACTGTCCTCAGAGGAGCTCACAGTCTAATCCCTACCATGGTCATAGTATAATGTCCTACCATATTATTATTATTATTATGTATTCATATAGCACTGACATCTTCTGCAGCACTTTACAGAGTACATACTCATGTCACTGACTGTCCTCAGAGGAGCTCACACTCTAATCCTACCATAGTCATAGTCGAATGTCCTACCATATTATTATTATGTATTCATATAGCACTGACATCTTCTGCAGCACTTTACAGAGTACATACTCATGTCACTGACTGTCCTCAGAGGAGCTCACAATCTAATCCTACCATAGTCATAGTCTAATGTCCTACCATATTATTATTATGTATTTATATAGTACTGACATCTGCAGCACATTACAGAGTACATAGTCATGTCACTGACTGTCCTCAGAGGAGCTTACAATCTATTCCCTGCCATTATTATAGTCTTAGAGTGAGGTGCTAGCAGTCAGGTTAGAATGAGGTACCAGGAGAGAGGTTAGTGTTAGGTACAGGAGGGAGGTTACAGTTAGGTACCAGGAGAGAGGTTAGTGTTAGGTACAGGAGGGAGGTTACAGTTAGGTACCAGGAGAGAGGTCAGTGTTAGGTACAGGAGAGAGGTTAGCGTTAGGTACTAGGAGAGAGGTTAGTGTTAGGTACAGGAGGGAGGTTACAGTTGGGTACCAGGAGAGAGGTTAGTGTTAGGTACATTAGGGAGGTTACAGTTAGGTTCCCTGGAGAGAGGTTAGTGTTAGGTACAGGAGGGAGGTTACAGTCAGGTACCAGGAGAGAGGTTAGTGTTAGGTACAGGAGGGAGGTTATTATTATGTATTTATATAGTACTGACATCTGCAGCACATTACATAGTACATAGTCATGTCACTGACTGTCCTCAGAGGAGCTTACAATCTATTCCCTGCCATTATTATAGTCTTAGAGTGAGGTGCTAGCAGTCAGGTTAGAATGAGGTACCAGGAGAGAGGTTAGTGTTAGGTACAGGAGGGAGGTTACAGTTAGGTACCAGGAGAGAGGTTAGTGTTAGGTACAGGAGGGAGGTTACAGTTAGGTACCAGGAGAGAGGTCAGTGTTAGGTACAGGAGAGAGGTTAGCTTTAGGTACTAGGAGAGAGGTTAGTGTTAGGTACAGGAGGGAGGTTACAGTTGGGTACCAGGAGAGAGGTTAGTGTTAGGTACATTAGGGAGGTTACAGTTAGGTTCCCTGGAGAGAGGTTAGTGTTAGGTACAGGAGGGAGGTTACAGTAAGGTACCAGGAGAGAGGTTAGTGTTAGGTACAGGAGGGAGGTTACAGTCAGGTACCAGGAGAGAGGTTAGTGTTAGGTACATTAGGGAGGTTACAGTTAGGTTCCCTGGAGAGAGGTTAGTGTTAGGTACAGGAGGGAGGTTACAGTTGGGTACCAGGAGAGAGGTTAGTGTTAGGTACAGGAGGGAGGTTACAGTTGGGTACCAGGAGAGAGGTTAGTGTTAGGTACAGGAGGGAGGTTACTGTTAGGTACCAGGAGAGAGGTCAGTGTTAGGTACAGGAGAGAGGTTAGCGTTAGGTACTAGGAGAGAGGTTAGTGTTAGGTACAGGAGGGAGGTTACAGTTGGGTACCAGGAGAGAGGTTAGTGTTAGGTACAGGAGGGAGGTTACAGTTGGGTACCAGGAGAGAGGTTAGTGTTAGGTACATTAGGGAGGTTACAGTTAGGTTCCCTGGAGAGAGGTTAGTGTTAGGTACAGGAGGGAGGTTACAGTTAGGTACCAGGAGAGAGGTTAGTGTTAGGTACAGGAGGGAGGTTACAGTTAGGTACCAGGAGAGAGGTCAGTGTTAGGTACAGGAGAGAGGTTAGCGTTAGGTACTAGGAGAGAGGTTAGTGTTAGGTACAGGAGGGAGGTTACAGTTGGGTACCAGGAGAGAGGTTAGTGTTAGGTACATTAGGGAGGTTACAGTTAGGTTCCCTGGAGAGAGGTTAGTGTTAGGTACAGGAGGGAGGTTACAGTCAGGTACCAGGAGAGAGGTTAGTGTTAGGTACAGGAGGGAGGTTACAGTCAGGTACCAGGAGAGAGGTTAGTGTTAGGTACAGGAGGGAGGTTACAGTTAGGTACGAGGAGAGAGGTCAGTGTTAGGTACAGGAGAGAGGTTAGCGTTAGGTACCAGGAGAGAGGTTAGTGTTAGGTACAGGAGGGAGGTTACAGTTAGGTACGAGGAGAGAGGTCAGTGTTAGGTACAGGAGAGAGGTTAGCGTTAGGTACCAGGAGAGAGGTTAGTGTAAGGTACAAGAGGGAGGTTACAGTTAGGTTCCAGGAGAGAGGTTAGTGTTAGGTACAGGAGGGAGGTTACAGTTGGGTACCAGGAGAGAGGTTAGCATTAGGTACAGGAGGGAGGTTACAGTTAGGT
This sequence comes from Hyperolius riggenbachi, assembly GCF_040937935.1. Taxonomy (NCBI): domain Eukaryota; kingdom Metazoa; phylum Chordata; class Amphibia; order Anura; family Hyperoliidae; genus Hyperolius; species Hyperolius riggenbachi. Next base: position 245,832,164 of record NC_090656.1, read on the forward strand.
TCCCTGGAGAGAGGTTAGTGTTAGGTACAGGAGGGAGGTTACAGTTAGGTACCAGGAGAGAGGTTAGTGTTAGGTACAGGAGGGAGGTTACAGTTAGGTACCAGGAGAGATGTTAGTGTTAGGTACAGGAGGGAGGTTACAGTTAGGTTCCCTGGAGAGAGGTTAGTGTTAGGTACAGGAGGGAGGTTACAGTTAGGTTCCCTGGAGAGAAGTTAGTGTTAGGTACAGGAGGGAGGTTACAGTTGGGTACCAGGAGAGAGGTTAGTGTTAGGTACAGGAGGGAGGTTACAGTTGGGTACCAGGAGAGAGGTTAGCGTTAGGTACAGGAGGGAGGTTACAGTTAGGTACCAGGAGAGAGGTTAGTGTTTGGTACAGGAGGGAGGTTACAGTTGGGTACCAGGAGAGAGGTTAGCGTTAGGTACAGGAGGGAGGTTACAGTTGGGTACCAGGAGAGAGGTTAGTGTTAGGTACAGGAGGGAGGTTACAGTTAGGTACCAGGAGATAGGTTAGTGTTAGGTACAGGAGGAAGGTTACAGTTATGTACCAGGAGAGAGGTTAGTGTTTGGTACAGGAGGGAGGTTACAGTTGGGTACCAGGAGAGAGGTTAGCATTAGGTACAGGAGGGAGGTTACAGTTGGGTACCAGGAGAGAGGTTAGTGTTAGGTACAGGAGGGAGGTTACAGTTGGGTACCAGGAGAGAGGTTAGTGTTAGGTACAGGAGAAAGGTTACAGTTATGTACCAGGAGAGATGTTAGTGTTAGGTACAGGAGGGAGGTCACAGTCAGGTACCAGGAGAGAGGTTAGTGTTAGGTACAGGAGGGAGGTTACAGTTGGGTACCAGGAGAGAGGTTAGTGTTAGGTACAGGAGGGAGGTTACAGTTGGGTACCAGGAGAGAGGTTAGTGTTAGGTACAGGAGAAAGGTTACAGTTATGTACCAGGAGAGAGGTTAGTGTTAGGTACAGGAGGGAGGTCACAGTCAGGTACCAGGAGAGAGGTTAGTGTTGGGTACAGGAGGGAGGTTACAGTTAGGTACCAGGAGAGAGGTTAGCGTTAGGTACAGGAGGGAGGTTACAGTTGGGTACCAGGAGAGAGGTTAGCGTTAGGTACAGGAGGGAGGTTACAGTTAGGTACCAGGAGAGAGGTTAGTGTTAGGTACAGGAGGGAGGTTACAGTTGGGTACCAGGAGGGAGGTTACAGTTAGGTACCAGGAGCGAGGTTAGTGTTAGGTACAGGAGGGAGGTTACAGTTGGGTACTAGGAGAGAGGTTGGCGTTCGGTACAGGAGGTAGGTTACAGTTGCGTACCAGGAGAGAGGTTAGTGTTAGGTACAGGATGGAGGTCACAGTTAGGTACCAGGACAGAGGTTAGCTTTAGGTACAGGAGGGAGGTTACAGTTGGGTACCAGGAGAGAGGTTAGTGTTATTTACAGGAGGGAGGTTACAGTCAGGTACCAGGAGAGAGGTTAGTGTTAGGTACAAGAGAGAGGTTACAGTTGGGTACTAGGAGAGAGGTTAGAGTTAAGGTGGTATACTTTAAGATTACGATTGTCTACACATGTTTTATGACCCTTGTAAGATGGACCCTCAGGCTGTGAGGGCCACCAGGGATTGGCAAGGGGAGGGGTGTAAACGTTAAGGGGACCCGTCACAGTTTTGCTGGGGGCCCCCAGTATTTGTACTTACGCCCGTGATCACCACCTGAGTTTAACAAAGCAAATGAGGTAAGAGACTCCCATTGGATCATTTCTGTGTGGATGACTATTGTCGCTCAAAGAATGAGGTCAACTGATTGCCCAAATATAACGCATCTTTTGGAGCAAAAATTAGTAATAAGACCCTGTCTTACTTTGGGGGAAAAAAGGTATATATTTACATACATCAAATAATGTGCCTCGCAGCAATATTTTCCTTCATTAACCACTTCCCACAGTTCTTTCTCCTCTTAAAACCCCAGAGCAATTTTCACATCATGTCCCTCCCATTAATTCGCCAATAACTTTATTGTTACTTATCATACCAAAAGGATTGTTTTTTAAAAAAATATTGTGTTTTTTGCCACAAATTAGGCTACATTCACAGTGGGGCGTTGTTGTCCTGCGTTAATAAAGTGTTATAACGCAGATTACTGCACTACAGTGTTAACCCTATGCAACGTTCACAGTATAATGTTAATGTTGCGTTGTTGCATTATGGTAACGCATTGCTTGCAGTGCGTTACCTCTAAACTCAGACATTAGCAGATACAGGAAGCATACTTTTCATTGCCTGTATGCTTCACTGTATCTACTGTATGCGAGAGTAACGCAGCATTAAGGTGCGTTGTGATTTTTTTTTTTGTTGTGTTGCGTTGTAATTTTGCATTTCGACTTTAATGCCGCATTGCAGCGCAACGTCCCACTGAACCTAGCCTCAGGCTTTCTTTGGGTGGTACTTTTTTTTTTTCTAAGAATTATTTTATCTTGTATGCATTTTTAAAAAGAATGAGAAGAAAACAAATGTTTTTATAAATAAATATTTCGTAGTTTTCAGCCATTATAGTTTTAAAATAAACTGTAGATAAAATGCACACATTTTATTTGCCCATGTGTCGTTATCACAACATTTAATTGATGTCTCTAGTACAATGTATGGCGATAATATTTTATTTGGAAATAAAAGTGTATTTTTTCAGTTTAGCGTTGTTTTTTTATACTACCGTATATCAATAATTACAAGTCTTTATTTGCAAAAACTACAGTAATATACCCTCATGACATACATATTAAAGAGTCCCTAAGGTAACTATGTATGTATTTTTTTAAATGGTGTTCTTTTTTTTTCTATGGTAACTATGGGGTAGGGGTAAAAGGGGTTAAACCTGTGTCAACATCTCTTTAGGGTATTGTGGCTTTCTTAAAGTGATTTTAATGAACCGTGCCCCTAATCAGGTCATTGACGTTGGACATCTCGGGCATTTTCAGCTTGTCATTATGTGAAAGGCTGTTGCCATAAAGTAATACTTGCCAACACGATCTCCACACACTTTACAAGGATGGGAAGTAATGGAAAGCACCAGTCATGTAATAGAAGGTATATACGGCATAGCATGAATCGGTAACAAACAAGAAATGTGTTTTACAACCAACACTAGACAGTGCAAAATGGTATCAGAAATAGCAAGAGCTGAAACCGACTACACAATCTCTCCATCCTACAAAGACACATCCATTCCACATAAGAATACAAATATGTGTTGGCACGAGTCCTCATCTCTCTCGAGCGTCACCCAAACTTTAGGAACCTGTTGGCTACGGGACTTACGGGGAGGGCACCCTAGACCTTGGAAGGGAGCGCAGTGCAGGCAGTGCCCCGAATGCTCTCACTGCTTAAGAACACCACCTGCAACTACTCCGCAAAGGAACAGGAAGTTTTAATCTATCACAGGAGAGTTGTACATCACCTGATCATTGCTTGGAAACTCTGCATGATTCATTAAGGCCATCGGGGAGTTTAGCAGCAGCAGGAAGAGGCTCCCAGCTCACTGGGGGCAGAGGCACACATATGTCAGTATGGCTCTCTGCTGTTACTGTGGTCATGCAGAGCCAGCATCCCTACCCAGATTTCATTGCAGTGAACCTGGCAAACTGCAGAGGTGACAAAGGATGCATTCAGTTTTTCATGTTTTTTTTTTTTTTTTTTTGTGGATTTATGGACAAATAAACAGGTTACAGATCCTGGACATCTGGTTTTATCAAGCTATATATTTTCTCATGATTTCCAGCAATTTTCCTAAAAGAAAAAGTTAAAGCAGCAGCAGCAGACTAAATTGGGAAGCTATAATGGCATTACCACAATACAATTGCCTCCAATAGGAGCGCCTTATAAGTAAAATGTTATATAAGTATTTATATAAATACATAAACCCTTATCCCACAAAGATACAACTATTTGATTAACTACTTAAGGACCGAGCAAATTGAAATCTACGCCCTGTTTTGGTGGTCACCTGGCTGGCAGGGCGTAGATTTCAATTAGCCGCCGCTGCGTGCATCCGCTGTTTCCGTCGCTCCCGCCGATCTCGCCGCTTCATCCCAACCGTCTGTCGCCGCAGCTCACTGGCTCTGCCTGTCTCTATGACGGCCGGTATGTGCGGCGATTCGTTGGTATTCCATCGGGACTCCACCATTTCTGTACCAGCAGTCTCTGGTCCTTAAGGGAGCAGAGACCGCTGGTACTTAAAGAAAATTTGTAATGAAAAAACCTCCCCTGGGGGGCACTCACCTCGGGTGGGGGAAGCCTCCAGAATCCTATTGAGGCTTCCCCCGTCCTCCTCGGTCCCACGGCGGCAGCGAAAATCCTCCCGGACGGCGGGGATGTAAATATTTACCTCTCCGGTTCCAGCGCAGGCGCAGTATTCGCTCCTTCCCACGGAGATAGGCGGAAATAGCCGATCTCCGTCGGGCCCCTCTACTGCGCAGGCGCAAGTCTCCTACTCCTGCGCTGTAGAGCGGACCCGACGGAGATCGGCTATTTCCTCTCATCTCTGTCAGAAGAGCCGCAACAGCGCCCCTGCTGGAGCCACAAAAGGTAAATATTGCACATGCTGTCGGATTTGTCGCCTGTGCGTTCCGTGGGCTGCAGCGAGACCGCCGTGGGACACAGGAGGACGGGGGAAGCCTCGATAGTGTCCAGAGGCTTCTCCCTACTGAGGTGAGTACTCCCCAGGGGAACTTTTTTCAGTACAGGTTTTCTTTAAGTGGTTAAGCGAAGAGTAGGGATGCTCGTATGGATTAAATTTCAGGATTTCCAATCGGAAATCGGATTCCTGCGATAATACCGCATTACCGCAACTCGGTAACTTTATTCTGATCACAGAACTGGGAAGCAATGGAGCAATCAGAGAATGCAAACTAATGACCGAAAGAAAAGACTGCTTTTCGCCATCTCACCATTGGCAGAAATGGGAAATCTGCATTTCCGCCCATCCCTAGCGAGGAGGGTTTATAATACGGGACTTTATGAAGAACAAGAACTGCAACTATATTTAACTCTCAACAACCTTCAAGTATTTTTACAACTTAAAGAGTACCTGTAGGTAAAAAAAATTCCCCAAATGGTTACCTGAATAGAGGGATAATCCAGAGACTCCCACCGTCCTCCACCACTGGGCTGTTCCGGGGGTGTGTCTACCGAAGATCATTGTCAAGCCTTTGTCAGCGGCTCACGCTCCAGTCCACATGGCAGTGATTGACAGCGCCGCTCGCGCAGGCGCAGTACAGGTCGGAGGTCGGCCTGACGTCATTGCCGGGGACCGGGAGGGAGCTGCGGTGAACAGCTGCGGGGAGAGCTGCGGCAAGGGACATGCTGGGAGCTTGGGGCTGGAGGTAGCCCCAGGTAAGTAGCACTTATTTTGTTCATATTGCCTGATAACTCCTTTAACCATTACACCATTCAGCCACTACTTACACTATATAGCCACTACACTAAGGCCAAGCAGGTCTGTGCATCTGCGCAGGCTCAGTACAGGCACTGGAACGGCCTGGCAGAGAAGCTCGAGGGAAGTCTCTCAAGGATCTCCAGAGGAAGGTATTGAAAATGGTTGTTTGCAAACAATCACAGATTAAGAGCATAACACATTGGTGTGCATAGGACAATACAATCCTATGACAACAATTATTACAATATGCAACACACCATGTCAAAGGCATAGAAATACCTCTGTGCTCCCTCTGGGTTGTATCATATAGTGGTATTTAGATACAAATACATTTACAGGGTTAACTAAATGCCAGCGTCAGAGCAACTGCCATTCGCTAAGTGCTTTTGAAAATAAATAAATCCCTGATAATCCCCCCATGAAGAGATGGACTAGTCCAAAACCTGTCAGTTCTGTCAGATTCCTACTACCTACTGTAAGTGACAGCAACATAGGAGAAAAGTCATTTATGGCTCATTTTACTCTGGAAAAAATGTACTACTTATTTGTATATGTTTGCACATATTTTACATTTTACATTTTTTTGCCATAGTGCCCTTTTAAAGAAGCCCTGTAGTGACATACAGTATAGCAGAGTGTAGTAAATTATTCAGGATACCCAGTCTTATGTAGCCCCGGTCTCCCAGCCTAGGTAGATATACCTCCTCCCAGAGCATTCTGGGAGAACAGGTATTATTTTCCATGGCTTTGTAACTCTCAGTAAAGAAAACATTCCACAGAGATGCATCTGACAGATGCTGTGATTGGCTGTGGCGCTGATAGGATGGCACACATGTATGTAGGAGGGATGGCTCACCTAGCCAGCTAGATTGTAAAAGATCTCCTTCGTATTCTGTTTACATTTCAGTATTTACCAACATCATAATAATAGAGCACTTAAAGAGGACCTGTAGTGAAAATAATGGAATTAATAAAATGGCTTGTATTGTTTAACAATATTCATTTACAAATTTTTGAGTTAGTGTTTTCCCATTGTAAAATCTTTCCTCTCCCGGATTTACATTCTGAAATTGATCACAGGTGACAGCTGGGAGGAGAATTTCGTATAGGTTAATAGCCTAGGCTGTGACATCACTGGGAGGGCAGAGCTACATACTAGTATGCAGCAATTACAGGAAATCACAATACCATAGAGATCATTGCAGCACATTACAGACAGTGACTTCTTGTGGTTGCTTTACGATACTGCAGTTTGAATATTAATGTTGCTAAACCTCTAACAGTCACTACAGGACCTCTTTTAAGTCTGTAAAGGTAGCCATACATTGGTTGATTTGCCATCAGATTCGACCAACAGATAGATCCCTCTGTGATCGAATCTGATCAGAGATGGATCGTATGGCCACCTTACTGCAAACAGATTGTGAATCGATTTCAGCATGAAACCGATCACAATCTGTGATGGTGCTGCCGCTGACCCCCTCCCCCCCCCCCCCCTACCCGCATACATTACCTGCTCCGCCAGCGCGTGTCGCCGCTGTCACCGCTGTCTTCTTCTCCTGCTGGGCTCCGGGTTCCGGCTGGCTTCACTTCTTTCTGTCCGGGGAATTCTAAACAGTAGAGGGCGCTCTACTGTTTAAACTTCCTGCCGGGACAGGAAGAAGTGAAGCCTGCTGGAGCCCAGCGCGGAGACGGAGCAGCGGTGACGGTGGGGATACGCGCCGGCCGGAACAGGTAATGTAGACCCGCTGTATTGCGTCGGTCGTCGGGCATTCGAACGCCGCTATCGACGCACTTTCGACCCGCCGCCGATCGAGAAAAATCTGCCGCACGGACGGCTCTACGGGAATCGACGGGAACAATTGATTTTGGATGGAAATCAATCGTTTGCGCAATGATTTCACAGCAGATTCTATCACAGTGATCAAATCTGCTGTATATCGGTGGGAAAATTGTTAGGTGTATGGGCCCCTTAATAGAACAACTCATTTGTTAACTCCAACATACTTTACAAATGATCTTGTTAAACAACTGCAGCTGAGATTTATATTAAATGCATTCCTTAGGCTGGGAACACACATAGCAGAAACGCTAGCGTTTCGAAAAACACAGCGTTTTTGCCTGCAGTGGAAGTCAATGGGGCGCATAAAAAAACGCATTTGCCTTTTGGATGTGTTTTATAATATGCGTTTTTAAAACCGCTGGTTTTGTTGCATATTTTTTAAAAACGCATCAAAAACGCACATAATGAAAGTCAATGGGGATTCAATGTAACGCGTTTTGTATGCGTTTCTATATGCTTTTTTTTATGTTTTCTGATGTATTTCCACTTCCTGTTGTCTTCCTAGTGATTTGCATAAAACGCAATTAAAAAAAACGCATTGGAAAATGCACACAGAATGCATATGCATTTGTATATGCGAACCGCAAACACATTAAAACGCGCGCAAACTGCACGCAAACTGCATGTGTGGGATTTTCCGATAATCCTGGGCTGTGACTGTGTAGAAGTGGAGATATAAGGCTTTATTCACAAAGCCGTGATAACTTTTATCACAGTCGCACTAGCGTTATAGCGTGCGTAACGTTTTTATATCGCGTAACATTTTTAAATCGCACGCAGGACGTCTGTAGTCTGTAGTAAGATGGGCTATTAGTCTGGACTATCCCAGGGGTAGTAAATCGCACGCAGGATGTTTGTAGTCTGTAGTAAGATGGGCTATTAGTCTGGACTATCCCAGGGGCAGTAAATCGCACGCAGGACGTTTGTAGTCTGTAGTAAGCCGGGCTATTAGTCTGGACTATCCTAGGGGTAGTAAATCACACGCAGGATGTTTGTAGTCTCTAGTAAGCCGGGCTATTAGTCTGGACTATCCCAGGGGCAGTAAATCGCACGCAGGATGTTTGTAGTCTGTAGTAAGCCGGGCTATTAGTCTGGACTATCCCAGGGGCAGTAAATCGCACGCAGGATGTTTGTAGTCTGTAGTAAGCCGGGCTATTAGTCTGGACTATCCCAGGGGCAGTAAATCGCACGCATGATGTTTGTAGTCTGTAGTAAGCTGGGCTATTAGTCTGGACTATCCCAGGGGCAGTAAATCGCACGCAGGATGTTTGTAGTCTGTAGTAAGCCGGGCTATTAGTCTGGACTATCCCAGGGGCAGTAAATCGCACGCAGGATGTTTGTAGTCTGTAGTAAGCCGGGCTATTAGTCTGGACTATCCCAGGGGCAGTAACTCGCACGCAGGATGTTTGTAGTCTGTAGTAAGCCGGGCTATTAGTCTGGACTATCCCAGGGGCAGTAAATCGCACGCAGGATGTTTGAAGTCTGTAGTAAGCCGGGCTATTAGTCTGGACTATCCCAGGGGCAGTAATCACACGCAGGACGTTTGTAGTCTGTGGTAAGCCGGGCTATTAGTCTGGACTATCCCAGGGGTAGTAAATCGCACGCAGGACGTCTGTAGTCTGTAGTAAGCCGGGCTATTAGTCTGGACTATCCCAGGGGCAGTAACTCGCACGCAGGATGTTTGTAGTCTGTGGTAAGCCGGGCTATTAGTCTGGACTATCCCAGGGGTAGTAAATCGCACGCAGGACGTCTGTAGTCTGTAGTAAGCTGGGCTATTAGTCTGGACTATCCCAGGGGTAGTAATCGCACGCAGGACGTTTGTAGTCTGTAGTAAGCCGGGCTATTAGTCGGTACTATCCCAGGGGTAGTAATCACACGCAGGATGTTTGTAGTCTGTAGTAAGCCGGGCTATTAGTCTGGACTATCCCAGGGGCAGTAAATCGCACGCAGGACGTTTGTAGTCTGTAGTAAGCCGGGCTATTAGTCTGGACTATCTCAGAAGTAGTAAATCGCACGCAGGACGTTTGTAGTCTGTGGTAAGCCGGGCTATTAGTCTGGACTATCCCAGGGGCAGTAAATCGCACGCAGGACGTTTGTAGTCTGTAGTAAGCCGGGCTATTAGTCTGGACTATCCCAGGGGCAGTAAATTGCACGCAGGACGTTTGTAGTCTGTAGTAAGCCGGGCTATTAGTCTGGACTATCCCAGGGGTAGTAAATCGCACGCAGGACGTTTGTAGTCTGTAGTAAGCTGAGCTATTAGTCACGACTATCCCAGGGGCAGTAAATTGCACGCAGGACGTTTGTAGTCTGTAGTAAGCTGGGCTATTAGTCTGTACTATCCCAGGAGTAGTAAATCGCACGCGGGACGTTTGTAGTCTGTAGTAAGCCGGGCTATTAGACTGGACTATCCCAGGGGTAGTAAATCGCACGCAGGACGTTTGTAGTCTGTAGTAAGCCGAGCTATTAGTCTGGACTATCCTAGGGGTAGTAAATCGCACGCAGGAAGTTTGTAGTCTGTAGTAAGGAGGGGTAATAGTCTGGACTATCCCAGGGGTAGTAAATCGCAGGCAGGAAGTTTGTAGTCTGTAGTAAGCCGGGCTATTAGTCTGGACTATCCTAGGGGTAGTAAATCGCACACAGGAAGTTTGTAGTCTGTACTAAGCCGGGCTATTAGTCTGGACTATCTCAGACGTAGTAAATCGCACGCAGGATGTTTGTAGTCTGTAGTAAACCGGGCTATTAGTCTAGACGATCCCAGGGGCAGTAATCACACGCAGGACGTTTGTAGTCTGTAGTAAGCTGGGCTATTAGTCTGGACTATCCCAGGGGCAGTAAATCGCAGGCAGGACGTTTGTAGTCTGTTGTAAGCCGGGCTATTAGTCTGGACTATCCCAGGGGCAGTAATCACACGCAGGACGTTTGTAGTCTGTAGTAAGCCGGGCTATTAGTCTGGACTATCCCAGGGGTAGTAAATCGCACGCAGGACGTTTGTAGTCTGTAGTAAGCCGGGCTATTAGTCTGGACTATCCCAGGGGTAGTAAATCGCACGCAGGATGTTTGTAGTCTGTAGTAAGCTGGGCTATTAGTCTGGACAATCCCAGGGGCAGTAAATCGCACGCAGGACGTTTGTAGTCTGTAGTAAGCCGGGCTATTAGTCTGGACAATCCCAGGGGTAGTAAATCGCACGCATGACGTTTGTAGTCTGTATTAAGCTGGGCTATTAGTCTGGACTATCCCAGGGGTAGTAAATCGCAGGCAGGAAGTTTGTAGTCTGTAGTAAGGAGGGGTAATAGTCTGGACTATCCCGGGGGCAGTAAATCGCACGCAGGACGTTTGTAGTCTGTAGTAAGCCGGGCTATTAGTCTGGACTATCCCAGGGGTAGTAAATCGCACGCAGGACGTTTGTAGTGTGTAGTAAGCCGAGCTATTAGTCTGGACTATCCCAGGGGCAGTAAATCGCACGCAGGACGTTTGTGGTCTGTAGTAAGCCGGGCTATTAGTCTGGACTATCCCAGGGGTAGGAATCGCACGCAGGATGTTTGTAGTCTGTAGTAAGCCGGGCTATTAGTCTGGACTATCCCAGGGGTAGTAAATCGCACGCAGGACGTTTGTAGTGTGTAGTAAGCCGAGCTATTAGTCTGGACTATCCCAGGGGTAGTAAATCGCACGCAGGACGTTTGTAGTGTGTAGTAAGCCGAGCTATTAGTCTGGACTATCCCAGGGGCAGTAAATCGCACGCAGGACGTTTGTAGTGTGCAGTAAGCCGAGCTATTAGTCTGGACTATCCCAGGGGTAGTAGATCGCACACAGGACGTTTGTAGTGTGTGGTAAGCCGGGCTATTAGTCTGGACTATCCTAGGGGTAGTAGATCGCACGCAGGACATTTGTAGTCTGTAGTAAGCCGGGCTATTAGTCTGTACTATCCCAGGAGTAGTAATCACACGCAGGATGTTTGTAGTCTGTAGTAAGCCGGGCTATTAGTCTGGACTATCCCAGGGGCAGTAAATCACACGCAGGATGTTTGTAGTCTGTAGTAAGCCGGGCTATTAGTCTGGACTATCCCAGGGGCAGTAAATTGCACGCAGGACGTTTGTAGTGTGTAGTAAGCCGAGCTATTAGTCTGGACTATCCCAGGGGTAGTAGATCGCACACAGGACGTTTTGTAGTGTGTGGTAAGCCGGGCTATTAGTCTGGACTATCCTAGGGGTAGTAGATCGCACGCAGGACGTTTGTAGTCTGTAGTAAGCCGGGCTATTAGTCTGTACTATCCCAGGAGTAGTAATCACACGCAGGATGTTTGTAGTCTGTAGTAAGCCGGGCTATTAGTCTGGACTATCCCAGGGGCAGTAAATCACACGCAGGACGTTTGTAGTCTGTAGTAAGCCGGGCTATTAGTCTGTACTATCCCAGGAGTAGTAATCACACGCAGGACATTTGTAGTCTGTGGTAAGCTGGGCTATTAGTCTGGACTATCCCAGGGGTAGTAAATCGCACGCAGGACGTTTGTAGTCTGTAGTAAGCCGGGCTATTAGTCTGAACTATCCCAGGGGTAGTAAATCGCACGCAGGACGTTTGTAGTCTGTAGTAAGCCGGGCTATTAGTCTGGACAATCCCAGGGGCAGTAAATCGCACGCAGGACGTTTGTAGTCTGTAGTAAGCCGGGCTATTAGTCTGGACAATCCCAGGGGTAGTAAATCACACGCATGACGTTTGTAGTCTGTATTAAGCCGGGCTATTAGTCTGGACTATCCCAGGGGCAGTAAATCGCACGCAGGACGTTTGTAGTCTGTAGTAAGCCGGGCTATTAGTCTGGACTATCCCAGGGGTAGTAATCACACGCAGGATGTTTGTAGTCTGTAGTAAGCCGGGCTATTAGTCTGGACTATCCCAGGGGTAGTAAATCGCACGCAGGACGTTTGTAGTCTGTAGTAAGCCGGGCTATTAGTCTGGACAATCCCAGGGGTAGTAAATCGCACGCAGGACGTTTGTAGTCTGTAGTAAGCCGGGCTATTAGTCTGGACAATCCCAGGGGTAGTAAATCGCACGCAGGACGTTTGTAGTCTGTGGTAAGCCGGGCTATTAGTCTGGACTATCCCAGGGGTAGTAAATCGCAGGCAGGACGTTTGTAGTCTGTGGTAAGCCGGGCTATTAGTCTGGACTATCCCAGGGGTAGTAAATCGCAGGCAGGACGTTTGTAGTCTGTGGTAAGCCGGGCTATTAGTCTGGACTATCCCAGGGGTAGGAATCACACGCAGGATGTTTGTAGTCTGTATTAAGCCGGGCTATTAGTCTGGACTATCCCAGGGGCAGTAAATCGCACGCAGGACGTTTGTAGTCTGTAGTAAGCCGGGCTATTAGTCTGGACTATCCCAGGGGCAGTAAATCGCACGCAGGACGTCTGTAGTCTGTAGTAAGCTGGGCTATTAGTCTGGACTATCCCAGGAGTAGTAATCACACGCAGGACCTTTGCCAAAATTGCTTCCATCTTGGCCACATTAGGGTTTGCCGTTTCCATAATTAGTGGCATCTTCTTGAAGTTTTTCCGCCTTTGGTTTGAAGCTTCAAAGCTGCGTGTTTTCAGCCCAGAGACCCCAGCCCGGCCATTTACTCACAGCATTAATTGTTTCTTTCTAAATAAAGGACATGTGACCTCCTCCAAAATATCAAAGGACCCCCCAGCCTTCAGCTCACTTTGAGAAACCTTCAATGGGAACCTCCAGTCATTTTCTGAGCCAGACATCTTCACAATAGGCTGCAAGTCCGCTCTCCTGAATTCTATACTGTCTGGTGACCATTTTTTTAAGAAAAAAAAGTTTAAAAAAAAAAAAAAGAAAACCCCAAAGTTTCTTTGATGTGGTCTAATAGTGAGCAATGGGCCTGCTTGTATTTTAATTACACCCTTTGCCATCTCGGCAGCGGCACCCAGTGTGTTCTCACAGATACAAAAATCAATTACCGCCTAAAACAACACAAACGTCTTTTAAAACAAACTGCGCTGAGAGGCTGCGGCTTTACTGACGGGTTCTATAGTCACACCACTTGACAGGTGAACTCGCTGGCAATCCGCCACCCTACAGCGCTCTTTTCATCCGGCAGCGAGAATCCGGGGGCAACGCAGCGCTGGTCGCGGCTCGTAATCACTGATAGAATACCTCTGTATGTAATTACAATATGAATATAGGCATATGAGGAAAACATTTCTTTAGTTTATATAGTAAATATATTTTTCAGCGTAATTCCACCTTTGTCAAATAAATTATACTATATGAATGTCGTCTGTAGGAACCTTTTTGTAATGTCATTTATTTCTTATAACAGTCTTAATTATTTTCAATTATAAAATGTATCATACAAAGGTTATAATCACAATTGGTGAGCCAACTATTAGAATCTTCAACACATTATTTATGTACGGCTGTGTCTAGGAGCAGTCATGGAGAAGCATGTGGTTTGTTTAATCAGCTGATAGATTTGCAAAGCTCTGATTTGCTGTGATCACATCCCGCTTTAGCTCATGATCATGACAAGCAAATTAGAGACTTACATATCTATCACCTGACCAAACTGATCACATGCTTCTCCATGACTTCTCCTAGACATGACCATCACTAATCAGAGACTTACATATCCATCACCTGACCAAACTGATCACATACTTCTCCATGACTTCTCCTAGACATGACCATCACTAATCAGAGACTTACATATCTATCACCTGGCCACACTGATCACATGCTTCTCCATGACTTCTCCTAGACACGGCCTTCACTAATCAGAGACTTACATATCTATCACCTGACCAGACTGATCACATGCTTCTCCATGACTTCTCCTAGACACGACCATCACTAATCAGAGACTTACATATCTATCACCTGACCACACTGATCACATGCTTCTCCATGACTTCTCCTAGACATGACCATCACTAATCAGAGACTTACATATCTATCACCTGACCAGACTGATCACATGCCTCTCCATGATTTCTCCTAGACATGTCCATCACTAATCAGATACTTACATATCTATCACCTGACCACACTGATCACATGCTTCTCCATGACTTCTCCTAGACATGACCATCACTAATCAGAGACTTACATATCTATCACCTGACCACACTGATCACATGCTTCTCCATGACTTCTCCTAGATACGACCATCACTAATAAGAGACTTACATATCTATCACCTGACCAGACTGATCACATGATTCTCCATGACTTCTCCTAGACATGACCATCACTAATCAGAGACTTACATATCTATCACCTGACCACACTGATCACATGCTTCTCCATGACTTCTCCTAGACACGACCATCACTAATCAGAGACTTACATATCTATCACCTGACCAGACTGATCACATGATTCTCCATGACTTCTCCTAGACACAACCATCACTAATCAGAGACTTGCATATCTATCACCTGACCACACTGATCACATGCTTCTCCATGACTTCTCCTAGACATGACCATCACTAATCAGAGACTTACATATCTATCACCTGACCACACTGATCACATGCTTCTCCATTATTTCTCCTAGACATGACCATCACTAATCAGAGACTTACATATCTATCACCTGACCACACTGATCACATGCTTCTCCATGACTTCTTCTAGACACGCCCATCACTAATCAGAGACTTACATATCTATCACTTGACCACACTGATTACATGCTTTTCCATGACTTCTTCTAGACACGCCCATCACTAATCAGAGACTTACATATCTATCACCTGACCAGACTGATCACATGCTTCTCCATGACTTCTCCTAGACGCGACCATCACTAATCAGAGGCTTGCATATCTATCACCTGACCAGACTGATCACATACTTCTCCATGACTTCTCCTAGACACGACCATCACTAATCAGAGACTTACATATCTATCACCTGACCAGACTGATCACATGCTTCTCCATGACTTCTCCTAGACACGACCATCACTAATCAGAGACTTACATATCTATCACCTGACCAGACTGATCACATGCTTCTCCATGACTTCTCCTAGACACGACCATCACTAATAAGAGACTTACATATCTATCACCTGACCAGACTGATCACATGATTCTCCATGACTTCTCCTAGACATGACCATCACTAATCAGAGACTTACATATCTATCACCTGACCACACTGATCACATGCTTCTCCATGACTTCTCCTAGACACGACCATCACTAATCAGAGACTTACATATCTATCACCTGACCAGACTGATCACATGATTCTCCATGACTTCTCCTAGACACAACCATCACTAATCAGAGACTTGCATATCTATCACCTGACCACACTGATCACATGCTTCTCCATGACTTCTCCTAGACATGACCATCACTAATCAGAGACTTACATATCTATCACCTGACCACACTGATCACATGCTTCTCCATTATTTCTCCTAGACATGACCATCACTAATCAGAGACTTACATATCTATCACCTGACCACACTGATCACATGCTTCTCCATGACTTCTTCTAGACACGCCCATCACTAATCAGAGACTTACATATCTATCACTTGACCACACTGATTACATGCTTCTCCATGACTTCTTCTAGACACGCCCATCACTAATCAGAGACTTACATATCTATCACCTGACCAGACTGATCACATGCTTCTCCATGACTTCTCCTAGACGCGACCATCACTAATCAGAGGCTTGCATATCTATCACCTGACCAGACTGATCACATACTTCTCCATGACTTCTCCTAGACACGACCATCACTAATCAGAGACTTACATATCTATCACCTGACCAGACTGATCACATGCTTCTCCATGACTTCTCCTAGACACGACCATCACTAATCAGAGACTTACATATCTATCACCTGACCAGACTGATCACATGCTTCTCCATGACTTCTCCTAGACACGACCATCACTAATCAGAGACTTGCCTATCTATCACCTGACCAGACTGATCACATGCTTCTCCATGACTTTTCCTAGACACACCATCACTAATCAGAAACTTACATATCTGTCACCTGACCACACTGATCACGTGCTTCGCCATGACTTCTCCTAGACACGACCATCACTAATCAGAGACTTACATATTTATCACCTGACCACACTGATCACATGCTTCTCCATGACTTCTCCTAGACACGACCACCACTACCTAGGGAGATACATCTTCAACTTTAGTTTAAAATGACTTTTCAGCATGAAAATTAATAGTAATTAAAGAAATGTATTGCTTACCGGTGGCTTAAAAAGCATTTCACCGATAGTAAACATCTTACCTAGGAGAAAACTTAAAGTAAAATTGAAGCAATAAAAAAAAAGTCAGATGATTTTCAGTGTATTTTATAAAACACCGGAAACCGCCAGCCTTACATACACAAATTTCACAGCTTATCTCCCAGCTTTTAGAGATAAGTAAGAGGGACACTTAAGCCACACCCCTGATCACGCCCCCATCACACCCCCTTGTCATGCATGCCATAAAGATTTCATAAGAAAAATGTTTTTTTTAATAAATCAAACCACACTGGTCCTTTCTATCCTGGTTCATTTTCCTTCATATAAACATTTGAAAATAAGAAATATATAAATTTAAAGGATGGGAATAAAGTTTAGAGTTAGATCATATTCACAGTGCGACGTTGCGATGTAATGCGATGTTAAAGTCGCAATGTAGCATTACAACGCATCGCACAGATCTCCTGAAAGAGCGACAGATGAGGAGGAAAGAGACACAGAGGGATAGGATTCCACAAGAGGGACAGTTGGGAGCTATGTTCACAGTCCTACCATTTCCACTTAGTTATTTCCAGTTGTAAGCACACTGACACACTGACCTGCGTGTATTTCCTGTAACTACAGCTTATTTCCAGTTGTACACACTGACACACTGACCTGCGTGTATTTCCTGTAACTACAGCTTATTTCCAGTTGTAAGCACACTGACACACTGACCTGCGTGTATTTCCTGTAACTACAGCTTATTTCCAGTTGTAAGCACACTGACACACTGACCTGTGTGTATTTCCTGTAACTACAGCTTATTTCCAGTTGTAAGCACACTGACACACTGACCTGTGTGTATTTCCTGTAACTACAGCTTATTTCCAGTTGTAAACACACTGACACACTGACCTGTGTATATTTCCTGTAACTGTACAGCTTATTTCCAGTTGTAAACACACTGACACACTGACCTGTGTGTATTTCCTGTAACCGCACAGCTTATTTCCAGTTGAAAGCACACTGACACACTGAACTGCGTGTATTTCCTGTGTCTGTACAGCTTATTTCCAGTTGTAAGCACACTGACACACTGACCTGCGTGTATTTCCTGTAACTGTACAGCTTATTTCCAGTTGTACACACACTGCCACACTGACCTGCGTGTATTTCCTGTAACTGTACAGCTTATTTCCAGGTGTAAACACACTGACACACTGACCTGTGTGTATTTCCTGTAACTGTACAACTTATTTCCAGTTGTAAACACACTGACACGCTGACCTGTGTGTATTTCCTGTAACCGTACAGCTTATTTCCAGTTGTAAGCACACTGACACACTGACCTGTGTGTATTTCCTGTAACTGTAAGGCTTATTTCCAGTTGTAAGCACACTGACACACTGACCTGCGTGTATTTCCTGTAACTGTACAGCTTATTTCCAGTTGTAAGCACACTGACACACTGACCTGTGTGTATTTCCTGTAACTGTACAGCTTATTTCCAGTTGTAAGCACACTGACACACTGACCTGTGTGTATTTCCTGTAACCGCACAGCTTATTTCCAGTTGTAAACACACTGACACACTGACCTGCATGTATTTCCTGGAACTGTACAGCTTATTTCCAGTTGTAAGCACACTGACACACTGACCTTCGTGTATTTCCTGTAACTGTACAGCTTATTTCCAGGTGTAAGCACACTGACACACTGACCTGCGTGTATTTCCTGTATCTGTACAGCTTATTTCCAGTTGTAAGCACACTGACACACTGACCTGCGTGTATTTCCTGTAACTGTACAGCTTATTTCCAGTTGTAAGCACACTGACACACTGACCTGCGTGTATTTCCTGTAACTGTACAGCTTATTTCCAGTTGTAAACACACTGACACACTGACCTGTGTGTATTTCCTGTAACTGTACAGCTTATTTCCAGTTGTAAGCACACTGACACACTGACCTGCGTGTATTTCCTGTATATGTACAGCTTATTTCCAGTTGTAAGCACACTGACACACTGACCTGCGTGTATTTCCTGTAACTGTACAGCTTATTTCCAGTTGTAAACACACTGACACACTGACCTGTGTGTATTTCCTGTAACTGTACAGCTTATTTCCAGTTGTAAGCACACTGACACACTGACCTGCATGTATTTCCTATAAACTGTACAGCTTATTTCCAGTTGTAAGCACACTGACACACTGACCTGCATGTATTTCCTGTAACTGTACAGCTTATTTCCAGTTGTACAGACACTGACACACTGACCTGCGTGTATTTCCTGTAACTGTACAGCTTATTTCCAGTTGTAAGCACACTGACACACTGACCTGCGTGTATTTCCTGTAACTGTACAGCTTATTTCCAGGTGTAAGCACACTGACACACTGACCTGCATGTATTTCCTGTAACTGTACAGCTTATCTCCAGTTGTAAGCACACTGACACACTGACCTGCCTGTATTTCCTGTAACTGTACAGCTTATTTCCAGTTGTAAGCACACTGACACACTGACCTGCGTGTATTTCCTGTAACTGTACAGCTAATTTCCAGGTGTAAGCACACTGACACACTGACCTGCATGTATTTCCTGTAACTGTACAGCTTATTTCCAGTTGTACACACACTGACACACTGACCTGCGTGTATTTTCTGTAACCGCACAGCTTATTTCCAGTTGTAAGCACACTGACACCCTGACCTGCGTGTATTTCCTGTATCTGTACAGCTTATTTCCAGTTGTAAGCACACTGACACACTGACCTGCATGTATTCCTGTAACTGTACAGCTTATTTCCAGTTGTAATAACACTGACACACTGACCTGCGTGTATTTCCTGTAACTGTACAGCTTATTTCCAGTTGTACACACACTGACACACTGACCTGCGTGTATTTCCTGTAACTGTACAGCTTATTTCCAGTTGTAAACACACTGACACGCTGACCTGTGTGTATTTCCTGTAACTGTACAGCTTATTTCCAGTTGTAAACACACTGACACACTGACCTGCATGTATTTCCTTTAACCGCACAGCTTATTTCCAGTTGTAAACACACTGACACACTGACCTGCCTGTATTTCCTGTAACTGTACAGCTTAGTTCCAGTTGTAAACACACTGACACACTGACCTGCATGTATTTCCTGTAACTGTACAGCTTATTTCCAGGTGTAAACACACTGACACACTGACCTGCGTGTATTTCCTGTAACTGTACAGCTAATTTCCAGGTGTAAGCACACTGACACACTGACCTGCATGTATTTCCTGTAACTGTACAGCTTATTTCCAGTTGTACACACACTGACACACTGACCTGCGTGTATTTTCTGTAACCGCACAGCTTATTTCCAGTTGTAAGCACACTGACACCCTGACCTGCGTGTATTTCCTGTATCTGTACAGCTTATTTCCAGTTGTAAGCACACTGACACACTGACCTGCATGTATTCCTGTAACTGTACAGCTTATTTCCAGTTGTAATAACACTGACACACTGACCTGCGTGTATTTCCTGTAACTGTACAGCTTATTTCCAGTTGTACACACACTGACACACTGACCTGCGTGTATTTCCTGTAACTGTACAGCTTATTTCCAGTTGTAAACACACTGACACGCTGACCTGTGTGTATTTCCTGTAACTGTACAGCTTATTTCCAGTTGTAAACACACTGACACACTGACCTGCATGTATTTCCTTTAACCGCACAGCTTATTTCCAGTTGTAAACACACTGACACACTGACCTGCCTGTATTTCCTGTAACTGTACAGCTTAGTTCCAGTTGTAAACACACTGACACACTGACCTGCATGTATTTCCTGTAACTGTACAGCTTATTTCCAGGTGTAAACACACTGACACACTGACCTGTGTGTATTTCCTGTAACTGTACAACTTATTTCCAGTTGTAAACACACTGACACGCTGACCTGTGTGTATTTCCTGTAACCGTACAGCTTATTTCCAGTTGTAAGCACACTGACACACTGACCTGCATGTATTTCCTGTAACTGTACAGCTTATTTCCAGTTGTACACACACTGACACACTGACCTGCATGTATTTCCTGTAACTGTACAGCTTATTTCCAGTTGTACACACACTGACACACTGACCTGCATGTATTTCCTGTAACTGTACAGCTTATTTCCAGTTGTACACACTGACCCGCTGACCTGCGTGTATTTCCTGTAACTGTTCAGCTTATTTCCAGTTGTAAGCACACTGACACACTGACCTGCGTGTATTTCCTGTAACTGTACAGCTTATTTCCAGTTGTAAGCACACTGACACACTGACCTGCGTGTATTTCCTGTAACTGTACAGCTTATTTCCAGTTGTACACACTGACACGCTGACCTGCGTGTATTTCCTGTAACTGTACAGCTTATTTCCAGTTGTACACACACTGACTCACTGACCTGTGTGTATTTCCTGTAACTGTACAGCTTATTTCCAGTTGTAAGCACACTGACACATGACCTGCGTGTATTTCCTGTAACTGTACAGCTTATTTCCAGTTGTAAGCACACTGACCTGCGTGTATTTCCTGTATCTGTACAGCTTATTTCCAGTTGTAAGCACACTGACGCACTGACCTGTGTGTATTTCCTGTAACTGTACAGCTTATTTCCAGTTGTAAGCACACTGACACACTGACCTGCATGTATTTCCTGTAACTGTACAGGTTATTTCCAGGTATAAGCACACAGACACACTGACCTGTGTGTATTTCCTGTAACTGTACCGCTTATTTCCAGGCGTAAGCACACTGACACACTGACCTGCGTGTATTTCCTGTATCTGTACAGCTTATTTCCAGTTGTAAGCACACTGACACACTGACCTGTGTGTATTTCCTGTAACTGTACAGCTTATTTCCAGTTGTAAGCACACTGACACACTGACCTGCGTGTATTTCCTATAACTGTACAGCTTATTTCCAGGTGTAAGCACACTGACACACTGACCTGTGTGTATTTCCTATAACTGTACAGCTTATTTCCAGGTGTAAGCACACTGACACACTGACCTGCATGTATTTCCTGTAACTGTACAGCTTATTTCCAGTTGTAAGCACACTGACACACTGACCTGCGTGTATTTCCTGTAACTGTACAGCTCATTTCCAGTTGTAAACACACTGACACACTGACCTGCATGTATTTCCTGTAACTGTACAGCTTATTTCCAGTTGTAAACACACTGACCTGCGTGTATTTCCTGTAACTGTACAGCTTATTTCCAGTTGTACACACACTGACACACTGACCTGCGTGTATTTCCTGTAACTGTACAGCTCATTTCCAGTTGTAAGCACACTGACACACTGACCTGTGTGTATTTCCTGTAACTGTACAGCTTATTTCCAGTTGTAAGCACACTGACACACTGACCTGCGTGTATTTCCTGTAACTGTACAGCTCATTTCCAGTTGTAAGCACACTGACACACTGACCTGCGTGTATTTCCTGTAACTGTACAGCTCATTTCCAGTTGTAAGCACACTGACACACTGACCTGCGTGTATTTCCTGTAACTGTGCAACTTATTTCCAGTTGTAAGCACACTGACACACTGACCTGCGTGTATTTCCTGTAACTGTACAGCTTATTTCCAGTTGTACACACACTGACACACTGACCTGCGTGTATTTCCTGTAACTGTACAGCTCATTTCCAGTTGTAAGCACACTGACACACTGACCTGTGTGTATTTCCTGTAACTGCACAGCTTATTTCCAGTTGTAAGCACACTGACCTGTGTGTATTTCCTGTAACTGTACAGCTCATTTCCAGTTGTAAGCACACTGACACACTGACCTGCGTGTATTTCCTGTAACTGTACAGCTGATTTCCAGTTGTACACACACTGACTCACTGACCTGTGTGTATTTCCTGTAACTGTACAGCTTATTTCCAGTTGTAAGCACACTGACACACTGACCTGCGTGTATTTCCTGTAACTGTACAGCTTATTTCCAGTTGTACACACACTGACACACTGACCTGTGTGTATTTCCTGTAACTGTACAGCTTATTTCCAGTTGTAAGCACACTGACACACTGACCTGCGTGTATTTCCTGTATCTGTACAGCTTATTTCCAGTTGTAAGCACACTGACACACTGACCTGCGTGTATTTCCTGTATCTGTACAGCTTATTTCCAGTTGTACACACACTGACTCACTGACCTGTGTGTATTTCCTGTAACTGTACAGCTCATTTCCAGTTGTAAGCACACTGACACACTGACCTGCATGTATTTCCTGTTACTGTACAGCTTATTTCCAGTTGTACACACACTGACTCACTGACCTGTGTGTATTTCCTGTAACTGTACAGCTTATTTCCAGTTGTAAGCACACTGACACACTGACTTGCGTGTATTTCCTGTAACTGTACAGCTTATTTCCAGTTGTACACACACTGACACACTGATCTGCGTGTATTTCCTGTAACTGTACAGCTTATTTCCAGTTGTAAGCACACTGACACACTGACCTGCGTGTATTTCCTGTAACTGTACAGCTTATTTCCAGGTGTAAGCACACTGACACACTGACCTGTGTGTATTTCCTCTATCTGTACATTGCAGCATGCGGGGAGAGGAAATACATGGTCCCTGACATGACTCCCATATGGAAACAATTGTAGGTGGAATGTGTCAGTCATTAGCTACAGAACAGCCAAGTGGTGTAAATCATTTGCAGGTTAGGCTGGATACTAATGGTAAAAGGAAGCTACAATTTGTACAACAATAAAAACTACACAGGGGAGGTGGAGGAGGGATACTCCTGGGGAAATATAGTCACCCTCCGCAATTAAAAAGCCATTACTAGTTCAAACATGTACCTATTTGGTCCTTAAAAGGAGTATTCTCTGAGCAATGATGACATCTCCAGGGGAGGGGGATTAGCTCAGAACTAATGCTGCATACACACATCAGACCATAGTCTTTGGAAAAGGCAAGATCACAGACCAATTTTACCCCCTTCCATGTAGTATGAGAGCCATACTCTACACAGTCTATTCTATGGAGCTGAACTCCCCATCAGACAGAAATCTTACCCCCTTCCATGTAGGATGAGAGCCACACCTACACAGTCTATTCTATGGAGCTGCACTCCCCATCAGACAGAGATCTTACCCCCTTCCATGTAGTATGAGAGCCACACCTACACAGTCTATTCTATGGAGCTGCACTCCCCATCAGACAGAAATCTTACCCCCTTCCATGTAGTATGAGAGCCACACCTACACAGTCTATTCTATGGAGCTGCACTCCCCATCAGACAGAAATCTTACCCCCTTCCATGTAGTATGAGAGCCACACCTACACAGTCTATTCTATGGAGCTGCACTCCCCATCAGACACAAATCTTACCTCCTTCCATGTAGTATGAGAGCCATACTCTACACAGTCTATTCTATGGAGCTGCACTCCCCATCAGACACAAATCTTACCCCCTTCCATGTAGTATGAGAGCCACACCTACACAGTCTATTCTATGGAGCTGCACTCCCCATCAGACAGAAATCTTACCCCCTTCCATGTAGTATGAGAGCCACACCTACACAGTCTATTCTATGGAGCTGCACTCCCCATCAGACAGAAATCTTACCCCCTTCCATGTAGTATGAGAGCCACACCTACACAGTCTATTCTATGGAGCTGCACTCCCCATCAGACACAAATCTTACCCCCTTCCATGTAGTATGAGAGCCACACCTACACAGTCTATTCTATGGAGCTGAACTCCACATCAGATAGAAATAGTACCCCCTTCCATGTAGTATGAGAGCCATACCTACACAGTCTATTCTATGGAGCTGCACTCCCCATCAGACAGAAATCTTACCCCCTTCCATGTAGTATGAGAGCCATACCTACACAGTCTATTCTATGGAGCTGCACTCCCCATCAGACAGAAATCTTACCCCCTTCCATGTAGTATGAGATCCACACCTACACAGTCTATTCTATGGAGCTGAACTCCACATCAGATAGAAATCTTACCCCCTTCCATGTAGTATGAGAGCCACACCTACACAGTCTATTCTATGGAGCTGAACTCCCCATCAGACAGAAATCTTACCCCCTTCCATGTAGTATGAGAGCCATACCTACACAGTCTATTCTATGGAGCTGCACTCCCCATCAGACAGAAATCTTACCCCCTTCCATGTAGTATGAGAGCCATACCTACACAGTCTATTCTATGGAGCTGCACTCCCCATCAGACAGAAATCTTACCCCCTTCCATATAGTATGAGAGCCACACCTACACAGTCTGTTCTATGGAGCTGCACTCCCCATCAGACAGAAATCTACCCCCTTCCATGTAGTATGAGAGCCACACCTACACATTCTATTCTATGGAGCTGAACTCCCCATCAGACAGAAATCTTACCCCCTTCCATGTAGTATGAGAGCCATACCTACACAGTCTTTTCTATGGAGCTGCACTCCCCATCAGACAGAAATCTTACCCCCTTCCATGTAGTATGAGAGCCACACCTACACAGTCTATTCTATGGAGCTGCACTCCCCATCAGACAGAAATCTTACCCCCTTCCATGTAGTATGAGAGCCATACCTACACAGTCTATTCTATGGAGCTGAACTCCCCATCAGACAGAAATCTTACCCCCTTCCATGTAGTATGAGAGCCACACCTACACAGTCTATTCTATGGAGCTGCACTCCCCATCAGACAGAAATCTTACCCCCTTCCATGTAGTATGAGAGCCGTACCTACACAGTCTATTCTATGGAGCTGAACTCCCCATCAGACAGAAATCTTACCCCCTTCCATGTAGTATGAGAGCGATACCTACACAGTCTATTCTATGGAGCTGCACTCCCCATCAGACAGAAATCTTACCCCCTTCCATGTAGTATGAGAGCCACACCTACACAGTCTATTCTATGGAGCTGCACTCCCCATCAGACAGAAATCTTACCCCCTTCCATGTAGTATGAGAGCCATACCTACACAGTCTATTCTATGGAGCTGAACTCCCCATCAGATAGAAATCTTACCCCCTTCCATGTAGTATGAGAGCCACACCTACACAGTCTATTCTATGGAGCTGCACTCCCCATCAGACAGAAATCTTACCCCCTTCCATGTAGTATGAGAGCCACACCTACACAGTCTATTCTATGGAGCTGCACTCCCCATCAGACAGAAATCTTACCCCCTTCCATGTAGTATGAGAGCCATACTCTACACAGTCTATTCTATGGAGCTGCACTCCCCATCAGACAGAGATCTTACCCCCTTCCATGTAGTATGAGAGCCACACCTACACAGTCTATTCTATGGAGCTGCACTCCCCATCAGACAGAAATCTTACCCCCTTCTATGTAGTATGAGAGCCACACCTACACAGTCTATTCTATGGAGCTGCACTCCCCATCAGACAGAAATCTTACCCCCTTCCATGTAGTATGAGAGCCATACCTACACAGTCTATTCTATGGAGCTGCACTCCCCATCAGACAGAAATCTTACCCCCTTCCATGTAGTATGAGAGCCATACCTACACAGTCTATTCTATGGAGCTGCACTCCCCATCAGACATAAATCTTACCCCCTTCCATGTAGTATGAGAGCCAACCTACACAGTCTATTCTATGGAGCTGCACTCCCCATCAGACAGAAATCTTACCCCCTTCCATGTAGTATGAGAGCCACACCTACACAGTCTATTCTATGGAGCTGCACTCCCCATCAGACAGAAATCTTACCCCCTTCCATGTAGTATGAGAGCCACACCTACACAGTCTATTCTATGGAGCTGCACTCCCCATCAGACAGAAATCTTACCCCCTTCCATGTAGTATGAGAGCCACACCTACACAGTCTTTTCTATGGATCTGCACTCCCCATCAGACAGAAATCTTACCCCCTTCCATGTAGTATGAGAGCCATACCTACACAGTCTATTCTATGGAGCTGAACTCCCCATCAGACAGAAATCTTACCCCCTTCTATGTAGTATGAGAGCCACACCTACACAGTATATTCTATGGAGCTGCACTCCCCATCAGACAGAAATCTTACCCCCTTCCATGTAGTATGAGAGCCGTACCTACACAGTCTATTCTATGGAGCTGAACTCCCCATCAGACAGAAATCTTACCCCCTTCCATGTAGTATGAGAGCCACACCTACACAGTCTATTCTATGGAGCTGAACTCCCCATCAGATAAAATCTTACCCCCTTCCATGTAGTATGAGAGCCATACCTACACAGTCTATTCTATGGAGCTGAACTCCCCATCAGACAGAAATCTTACCCCCTTCCATGTAGTATGAGAGCGATACCTACACAGTCTATTCTATGGAGCTGCACTCCCCATCAGACAGAAATCTTACCCCCTTCCATGTAGTATGAGAGCCACACCTACACAGTCTATTCTATGGAGCTGCACTCCCCATCAGACTGAAATCTTACCCCCTTCTATGTAGTATGAGAGCCATACCTACACAGTCTATTCTATGGAGCTGAACCCCCCATCAGATAGAAATCTTACCCCCTTCCATGTAGTATGAGAGCCACACCTACACAGTCTATTCTATGGAGCTGCACTCCCCATCAGACAGAAATCTTACCCCCTTCCATGTAGTATGAGAGCCACACCTACACAGTCTATTCTATGGAGCTGCACTCCCCATCAGACATAAATCTTACCCCCTTCCATGTAGTATGAGAGCCATACTCTACACAGTCTATTCTATGGAGCTGCACTCTCCATCAGACAGAAATCTTAGCCCCTTCCATGTAGTATGAGAGCCACACCTACACAGTCTATTCTATGGAGCTGCACTCCCCATCAGACAGAGATCTTACCCCCTTCCATGTAGTATGAGAGCCACACCTACACAGTCTATTCTATGGAGCTGCACTCCCCATCAGACAGAAATCTTACCCCCTTCTATGTAGTATGAGAGCCACACCTACACAGTCTATTCTATGGAGCTGCACTCCCCATCAGACAGAAATCTTACCCCCTTCCATGTAGTATGAGAGCCACACCTACACAGTCTATTCTATGGAGCTGCACTCCCCATCAGACAGAAATCTTACCCCCTTCCATGTAGTATGAGAACCACGCCTACACAGTCTATTCTATGGAGCTGCACTCCCCATCAGACAGAAATCTTACCCCCTTCCATGTAGTATGAGAGCCACACCTACACAGTCTATTGTATGGAGCTGAACTCCCCATCAGACAGAAATCTTACCCCCTTCTATGTAGTATGAGAGCCATACCTACACAGTCTATTCTATGGAGCTGCACTCCCCATCAGACAGAAATCTTACCCCCTTCCATGTAGTATGAGAGCCATACACTACACAGTCTATTCTATGGAGCTGAACTCCCCATCAGACAGAAATCTTACCCCCTTCCATGTAGTATGAGAGCCACACCTACACAGTCTATTCTATGGAGCTGCACTCCCCATCAGATAGAAATCTTACCCCCTTCCATGTAGTATGAGAGCCACACCTACACAGTCTATTCTATGGAGCTGCACTCCCCATCAGACAGAAATCTTACCCCCTTCCATGTAGTATGAGAGCCACACCTACACAGTCTATTCTATGGAGCTGCACTCCCCATCAGACACAAATCTTACCTCCTTCCATGTAGTATGAGAGCCATACTCTACACAGTCTATTCTATGGAGCTGCACTCCCCATCAGACACAAATCTTACCCCCTTCCATGTAGTATGAGAGCCACACCTACACAGTCTATTCTATGGAGCTGCACTCCCCATCAGACAGAAATCTTACCCCCTTCCATGTAGTATGAGAGCCACACCTACACAGTCTATTCTATGGAGCTGCACTCCCCATCAGACAGAAATCTTACCCCCTTCCATGTAGTATGAGAGCCACACCTACACAGTCTATTCTATGGAGCTGCACTCCCCATCAGACACAAATCTTACCCCCTTCCATGTAGTATGAGAGCCACACCTACACAGTCTATTCTATGGAGCTGAACTCCACATCAGATAGAAATCGTACCCCCTTCCATGTAGTATGAGAGCCATACCTACACAGTCTATTCTATGGAGCTGCACTCCCCATCAGACAGAAATCTTACCCCCTTCCATGTAGTATGAGAGCCATACCTACACAGTCTATTCTATGGAGCTGCACTCCCCATCAGACAGAAATCTTACCCCCTTCCATGTAGTATGAGATCCACACCTACACAGTCTATTCTATGGAGCTGAACTCCACATCAGATAGAAATCTTACCCCCTTCCATGTAGTATGAGAGCCACACCTACACAGTCTATTCTATGGAGCTGAACTCCCCATCAGACAGAAATCTTACCCCCTTCCATGTAGTATGAGAGCCATACCTACACAGTCTATTCTATGGAGCTGCACTCCCCATCAGACAGAAATCTTACCCCCTTCCATGTAGTATGAGAGCCATACCTACACAGTCTATTCTATAGAGCTGCACTCCCCATCAGACAGAAATCTTACCCCCTTCCATATAGTATGAGAGCCACACCTACACAGTCTATTCTATGGAGCTGCACTCCCCATCAGACAGAAATCTTACCCCCTTCCATGTAGTATGAGAGCCATACCTACACAGTCTATTCTATGGAGCTGCACTCCCCATCAGACAGAAATCTTACCCCCTTCCATGTAGTATGAGATCCACACCTACACAGTCTATTCTATGGAGCTGAACTCCACATCAGATAGAAATCTTACCCCCTTCCATGTAGTATGAGAGCCACACCTACACAGTCTATTCTATGGAGCTGAACTCCCCATCAGACAGAAATCTTACCCCCTTCCATGTAGTATGAGAGCCATACCTACACAGTCTATTCTATGGAGCTGCACTCCCCATCAGACAGAAATCTTACCCCCTTCCATGTAGTATGAGAGCCATACCTACACAGTCTATTCTATGGAGCTGCACTCCCCATCAGACAGAAATCTTACCCCCTTCCATATAGTATGAGAGCCACACCTACACAGTCTATTCTATGGAGCTGCACTCCCCATCAGACAGAAATCTACCCCCTTCCATGTAGTATGAGAGCCACACCTACACATTCTATTCTATGGAGCTGAACTCCCCATCAGACAGAAATCTTACCCCCTTCCATGTAGTATGAGAGCCATACCTACACAGTCTTTTCTATGGAGCTGCACTCCCCATCAGACAGAAATCTTACCCCCTTCCATGTAGTATGAGAGCCACACCTACACAGTCTATTCTATGGAGCTGCACTCCCCATCAGACAGAAATCTTACCCCCTTCCATGTAGTATGAGAGCCATACCTACACAGTCTATTCTATGGAGCTGAACTCCCCATCAGACAGAAATCTTACCCCCTTCCATGTAGTATGAGAGCCACACCTACACAGTCTATTCTATGGAGCTGCACTCCCCATCAGACAGAAATCTTACCCCCTTCCATGTAGTATGAGAGCCGTACCTACACAGTCTATTCTATGGAGCTGAACTCCCCATCAGACAGAAATCTTACCCCCTTCCATGTAGTATGAGAGCGATACCTACACAGTCTATTCTATGGAGCTGCACTCCCCATCAGACAGAAATCTTACCCCCTTCCATGTAGTATGAGAGCCACACCTACACAGTCTATTCTATGGAGCTGCACTCCCCATCAGACAGAAATCTTACCCCCTTCCATGTAGTATGAGAGCCATACCTACACAGTCTATTCTATGGAGCTGAACTCCCCATCAGATAGAAATCTTACCCCCTTCCATGTAGTATGAGAGCCACACCTACACAGTCTATTCTATGGAGCTGCACTCCCCATCAGACAGAAATCTTACCCCCTTCCATGTAGTATGAGAGCCACACCTACACAGTCTATTCTATGGAGCTGCACTCCCCATCAGACAGAAATCTTACCCCCTTCCATGTAGTATGAGAGCCATACTCTACACAGTCTATTCTATGGAGCTGCACTCCCCATCAGACAGAGATCTTACCCCCTTCCATGTAGTATGAGAGCCACACCTACACAGTCTATTCTATGGAGCTGCACTCCCCATCAGACAGAAATCTTACCCCCTTCTATGTAGTATGAGAGCCACACCTACACAGTCTATTCTATGGAGCTGCACTCCCCATCAGACAGAAATCTTACCCCCTTCCATGTAGTATGAGAGCCATACCTACACAGTCTATTCTATGGAGCTGCACTCCCCATCAGACAGAAATCTTACCCCCTTCCATGTAGTATGAGAGCCATACCTACACAGTCTATTCTATGGAGCTGCACTCCCCATCAGACAGAAATCTTACCCCCTTCCATGTAGTATGAGAGCCAACCTACACAGTCTATTCTATGGAGCTGCACTCCCCATCAGACAGAAATCTTACCCCCTTCCATGTAGTATGAGAGCCACACCTACACAGTCTATTCTATGGAGCTGCACTCCCCATCAGACAGAAATCTTACCCCCTTCCATGTAGTATGAGAGCCACACCTACACAGTCTATTCTATGGAGCTGCACTCCCCATCAGACAGAAATCTTACCCCCTTCCATGTAGTATGAGAGCCACACCTACACAGTCTTTTCTATGGATCTGCACTCCCCATCAGACAGAAATCTTACCCCCTTCCATGTAGTATGAGAGCCATACCTACACAGTCTATTCTATGGAGCTGAACTCCCCATCAGACAGAAATCTTACCCCCTTCTATGTAGTATGAGAGCCACACCTACACAGTCTATTCTATGGAGCTGCACTCCCCATCAGACAGAAATCTTACCCCCTTCCATGTAGTATGAGAGCCGTACCTACACAGTCTATTCTATGGAGCTGAACTCCCCATCAGACAGAAATCTTACCCCCTTCCATGTAGTATGAGAGCCACACCTACACAGTCTATTCTATGGAGCTGAACTCCCCATCAGATAAAATCTTACCCCCTTCCATGTAGTATGAGAGCCATACCTACACAGTCTATTCTATGGAGCTGAACTCCCCATCAGACAGAAATCTTACCCCCTTCCATGTAGTATGAGAGCGATACCTACACAGTCTATTCTATGGAGCTGCACTCCCCATCAGACAGAAATCTTACCCCCTTCCATGTAGTATGAGAGCCACACCTACACAGTCTATTCTATGGAGCTGCACTCCCCATCAGACAGAAATCTTACCCCCTTCCATGTAGTATGAGAGCCATACCTACACAGTCTATTCTATGGAGCTGAACCCCCCATCAGATAGAAATCTTACCCCCTTCCATGTAGTATGAGAGCCACACCTACACAGTCTATTCTATGGAGCTGCACTCCCCATCAGACAGAAATCTTACCCCCTTCCATGTAGTATGAGAGCCACACCTACACAGTCTATTCTATGGAGCTGCACTCCCCATCAGACATAAATCTTACCCCCTTCCATGTAGTATGAGAGCCATACTCTACACAGTCTATTCTATGGAGCTGCACTCTCCATCAGACAGAAATCTTAGCCCCTTCCATGTAGTATGAGAGCCACACCTACACAGTCTATTCTATGGAGCTGCACTCCCCATCAGACAGAGATCTTACCCCCTTCCATGTAGTATGAGAGCCACACCTACACAGTCTATTCTATGGAGCTGCACTCCCCATCAGACAGAAATCTTACCCCCTTCTATGTAGTATGAGAGCCACACCTACACAGTCTATTCTATGGAGCTGCACTCCCCATCAGACAGAAATCTTACCCCCTTCCATGTAGTATGAGAGCCACACCTACACAGTCTATTCTATGGAGCTGCACTCCCCATCAGACAGAAATCTTACCCCCTTCCATGTAGTATGAGAACCACGCCTACACAGTCTATTCTATGGAGCTGCACTCCCCATCAGACAGAAATCTTACCCCCTTCCATGTAGTATGAGAGCCACACCTACACAGTCTATTGTATGGAGCTGAACTCCCCATCAGACAGAAATCTTACCCCCTTCTATGTAGTATGAGAGCCATACCTACACAGTCTATTCTATGGAGCTGCACTCCCCATCAGACAGAAATCTTACCCCCTTCCATGTAGTATGAGAGCCATACACTACACAGTCTATTCTATGGAGCTGAACTCCCCATCAGACAGAAATCTTACCCCCTTCCATGTAGTATGAGAGCCACACCTACACAGTCTATTCTATGGAGCTGCACTCCCCATCAGATAGAAATCTTACCCCCTTCCATGTAGTATGAGAGCCACACCTACACAGTCTATTCTATGGAGCTGCACTCCCCATCAGACAGAAATCTTACCCCCTTCCATGTAGTATGAGAGCCACACCTACACAGTCTATTCTATGGAGCTGCACTCCCCATCAGACACAAATCTTACCTCCTTCCATGTAGTATGAGAGCCATACTCTACACAGTCTATTCTATGGAGCTGCACTCCCCATCAGACACAAATCTTACCCCCTTCCATGTAGTATGAGAGCCACACCTACACAGTCTATTCTATGGAGCTGCACTCCCCATCAGACAGAAATCTTACCCCCTTCCATGTAGTATGAGAGCCACACCTACACAGTCTATTCTATGGAGCTGCACTCCCCATCAGACAGAAATCTTACCCCCTTCCATGTAGTATGAGAGCCACACCTACACAGTCTATTCTATGGAGCTGCACTCCCCATCAGACACAAATCTTACCCCCTTCCATGTAGTATGAGAGCCACACCTACACAGTCTATTCTATGGAGCTGAACTCCACATCAGATAGAAATCGTACCCCCTTCCATGTAGTATGAGAGCCATACCTACACAGTCTATTCTATGGAGCTGCACTCCCCATCAGACAGAAATCTTACCCCCTTCCATGTAGTATGAGAGCCATACCTACACAGTCTATTCTATGGAGCTGCACTCCCCATCAGACAGAAATCTTACCCCCTTCCATGTAGTATGAGATCCACACCTACACAGTCTATTCTATGGAGCTGAACTCCACATCAGACAGAAATCTTACCCCCTTCCATGTAGTATGAGAGCCACACCTACACAGTCTATTCTATGGAGCTGAACTCCCCATCAGACAGAAATCTTACCCCCTTCCATGTAGTATGAGAGCCATACCTACACAGTCTATTCTATGGAGCTGCACTCCCCATCAGACAGAAATCTTACCCCCTTCCATGTAGTATGAGAGCCATACCTACACAGTCTATTCTATAGAGCTGCACTCCCCATCAGACAGAAATCTTACCCCCTTCCATATAGTATGAGAGCCACACCTACACAGTCTATTCTATGGAGCTGCACTCCCCATCAGACAGAAATCTACCCCCTTCCATGTAGTATGAGAGCCACACCTACACATTCTATTCTATGGAGCTGAACTCCCCATCAGACAGAAATCTTACCCCCTTCCATGTAGTATGAGAGCCATACCTACACAGTCTTTTCTATGGAGCTGCACTCCCCATCAGACAGAAATCTTACCCCCTTCCATGTAGTATGAGAGCCACACCTACACAGTCTATTCTATGGAGCTGCACTCCCCATCAGACAGAAATCTTACCCCCTTCCATGTAGTATGAGAGCCATACCTACACAGTCTATTCTATGGAGCTGAACTCCCCATCAGACAGAAATCTTACCCCCTTCCATGTAGTATGAGAGCCACACCTACACAGTCTATTCTATGGAGCTGCACTCCCCATCAGACAGAAATCTTACCCCCTTCCATGTAGTATGAGAGCCGTACCTACACAGTCTATTCTATGGAGCTGAACTCCCCATCAGACAGAAATCTTACCCCCTTCCATGTAGTATGAGAGCGATACCTACACAGTCTATTCTATGGAGCTGCACTCCCCATCAGACAGAAATCTTACCCCCTTCCATGTAGTATGAGAGCCACACCTACACAGTCTATTCTATGGAGCTGCACTCCCCATCAGACAGAAATCTTACCCCCTTCCATGTAGTATGAGAGCCATACCTACACAGTCTATTCTATGGAGCTGAACTCCCCATCAGATAGAAATCTTACCCCCTTCCATGTAGTATGAGAGCCACACCTACACAGTCTATTCTATGGAGCTGCACTCCCCATCAGACAGAAATCTTACCCCCTTCCATGTAGTATGAGAGCCACACCTACACAGTCTATTCTATGGAGCTGCACTCCCCATCAGACAGAAATCTTACCCCCTTCCATGTAGTATGAGAGCCATACTCTACACAGTCTATTCTATGGAGCTGCACTCCCCATCAGACAGAGATCTTACCCCCTTCCATGTAGTATGAGAGCCACACCTACACAGTCTATTCTATGGAGCTGCACTCCCCATCAGACAGAAATCTTACCCCCTTCTATGTAGTATGAGAGCCACACCTACACAGTCTATTCTATGGAGCTGCACTCCCCATCAGACAGAAATCTTACCCCCTTCCATGTAGTATGAGAGCCATACCTACACAGTCTATTCTATGGAGCTGCACTCCCCATCAGACAGAAATCTTACCCCCTTCCATGTAGTATGAGAGCCATACCTACACAGTCTATTCTATGGAGCTGCACTCCCCATCAGACATAAATCTTACCCCCTTCCATGTAGTATGAGAGCCAACCTACACAGTCTATTCTATGGAGCTGCACTCCCCATCAGACAGAAATCTTACCCCCTTCCATGTAGTATGAGAGCCACACCTACACAGTCTATTCTATGGAGCTGCACTCCCCATCAGACAGAAATCTTACCCCCTTCCATGTAGTATGAGAGCCACACCTACACAGTCTATTCTATGGAGCTGCACTCCCCATCAGACAGAAATCTTACCCCCTTCCATGTAGTATGAGAGCCACACCTACACAGTCTATTCTATGGATCTGCACTCCCCATCAGACAGAAATCTTACCCCCTTCCATGTAGTATGAGAGCCATACCTACACAGTCTATTCTATGGAGCTGAACTCCCCATCAGACAGAAATCTTACCCCCTTCTATGTAGTATGAGAGCCACACCTACACAGTCTATTCTATGGAGCTGCACTCCCCATCAGACAGAAGTCTTACCCCCTTCCATGTAGTATGAGAGCCGTACCTACACAGTCTATTCTATGGAGCTGAACTCCCCATCAGACAGAAATCTTACCCCCTTCCATGTAGTATGAGAGCCACACCTACACAGTCTATTCTATGGAGCTGAACTC
Organism: Hyperolius riggenbachi; assembly: GCF_040937935.1. Classification (NCBI taxonomy): domain Eukaryota; kingdom Metazoa; phylum Chordata; class Amphibia; order Anura; family Hyperoliidae; genus Hyperolius; species Hyperolius riggenbachi. The sequence goes on from NC_090656.1 coordinate 245,867,899, forward strand.
CCCATCAGATAAAATCTTACCCCCTTCCATGTAGTATGAGAGCCATACCTACACAGTCTATTCTATAGAGCTGAACTCCCCATCAGACAGAAATCTTACCCCCTTCCATGTAGTATGAGAGCGATACCTACACAGTCTATTCTATGGAGCTGCACTCCCCATCAGACAGAAATCTTACCCCCTTCCATGTAGTATGAGAGCCACACCTACACAGTCTATTCTATGGAGCTGCACTCCCCATCAGACAGAAATCTTACCCCCTTCCATGTAGTATGAGAGCCATACCTACACAGTCTATTCTATGGAGCTGAACCCCCCATCAGATAGAAATCTTACCCCCTTCCATGTAGTATGAGAGCCACACCTACACAGTCTATTCTATGGAGCTGCACTCCCCATCAGACAGAAATCTTACCCCCTTCCATGTAGTATGAGAGCCACACCTACACAGTCTATTCTATGGAGCTGCACTCCCCATCAGACATAAATCTTACCCCCTTCCATGTAGTATGAGAGCCATACTCTACACAGTCTATTCTATGGAGCTGCACTCTCCATCAGACAGAAATCTTAGCCCCTTCCATGTAGTATGAGAGCCACACCTACACAGTCTATTCTATGGAGCTGCACTCCCCATCAGACAGAGATCTTACCCCCTTCCATGTAGTATGAGAGCCACACCTACACAGTCTATTCTATGGAGCTGCACTCCCCATCAGACAGAAATCTTACCCCCTTCTATGTAGTATGAGAGCCACACCTACACAGTCTATTCTATGGAGCTGCACTCCCCATCAGACAGAAATCTTACCCCCTTCCATGTAGTATGAGAGCCACACCTACACAGTCTATTCTATGGAGCTGCACTCCCCATCAGACAGAAATCTTACCCCCTTCCATGTAGTATGAGAACCACGCCTACACAGTCTATTCTATGGAGCTGCACTCCCCATCAGACAGAAATCTTACCCCCTTCCATGTAGTATGAGAGCCACACCTACACAGTCTATTGTATGGAGCTGAACTCCCCATCAGACAGAAATCTTACCCCCTTCTATGTAGTATGAGAGCCATACCTACACAGTCTATTCTATGGAGCTGCACTCCCCATCAGACAGAAATCTTACCCCCTTCCATGTAGTATGAGAGCCATACACTACACAGTCTATTCTATGGAGCTGAACTCCCCATCAGACAGAAATCTTACCCCCTTCCATGTAGTATGAGAGCCACACCTACACAGTCTATTCTATGGAGCTGCACTCCCCATCAGATAGAAATCTTACCCCCTTCCATGTAGTATGAGAGCCATACCTACACAGTCTATTCTATGAAGCTGAGCTCCCCATCAGACAGAAATCTTACCCCCTTCCATGTAGTATGAGAGCCACACCTACACAGTCTATTCTATGGAGCTGCACTCCCCATCAGATAGAAATCTTACCCCCTTCCATGTAGTATGAGAGCCATACCTACACAGTCTATTCTATGAAGCTGAGCTCCCCATCAGACAGAAATCTTACCCCCTTCCATGTAGTATGAGAGCCACACCTACACAGTCTATTCTATGGAGCTGCACTCCCCATCAGACAGAAATCTTACCCCCTTCCATGTAGTATGAGAGCCATACTCTACACAGTCTATTCTATGGAGCTGCACTCCCCATCAGACAGAAATCTTACCCCCTTTCCATGTAGTATGAGAGCCACACCTACACAGTCTATTCTATGGAGCTGATCTCCCCATCAGACAGAAATCTTACCCCCTTCCATGTAGTATGAGAGCCACACCTACACAGTCTATTCTATGGAGCTGAACTCCCCATCAGACAGAAATCTTACCACCCTTCATGTAGTATGAGAGCCATACCTACACAGTCTATTCTATGGAGCTGCACTCCCCATCAGACAGAAATCTTACCCCCTTCCATGTAGTATGAGAGCCATACCTACACAGTCTATTCTATGGAGCTGCACTCCCCATCAGACAGAAATCTTACCCCCTTCCATGTAGTATGAGAGCCATACTCTACACAGTCTATTCTATGGAGCTGCACTCCCCATCAGACAGAAATCTTACCCCCCTTCCATGTAGTATGAGAGCCACACCTACACAGTCTATTCTATGGAGCTGCACTCCCCATCAGACAGAAATCTTACCCCCTTCCATGTAGTATGAGAGCCACACCTACACAGTCTATTCTATGGAGCTGCACTCCCCATCAGACAGAAATCTTACCACCTTCAATGTAGTATGAGAGCCATACTCTACACAGTCTATTCTATGGAGCTGCACTCCCCATCAGACAGAAATCTTACCCCCTTCCATGTAGTATGAGAGCCACACCTGCACAGTCTATTCTATGGAGCTGCACTCCCCATCAGACAGAAATCTTACCACCTTCAATGTAGTATGAGAGCCATACCTACACAGTCTATTCTATGGAGCTGCACTCCCCATCAGACAGAAATCTTACCCCCTTCCATGTAGTATGAGAGCCATACTCTACACAGTCTATTCTATGGAGCTGCACTCCCCATCAGACAGAGATCTTACCCCCTTCCATGTAGTATGAGAGCCACACCTTCACAGTCTATTCTATGGAGCTGCACTCCCCATCAAACAGAAATCTTACCCCCTTCCATGTAGTATGAGAGCCATACTCTACACAGTCTATTCTATGGAGCTGCACTCCCCATCAGACAGAGATCTTACCCCCTTCCATGTAGTATGAGAGCCACACCTACACAGTCTATTCTATGGAGCTGCACTCCCCATCAGACAGAAATCTTACCCCCTTCCATGTAGTATGAGAGCCATACCTACACAGTCTATTCTATGGAGCTGCACTCCCCATCAGACAGAGATCTTACCCCCTTCCATGTAGTATGAGAGCCACACCTACACAGTCTATTCTATGGAGCTGCACTCCCCATCAGACAGAAATCTTACCCCCTTCCATGTAGTATGAGAGCCATACTCTACACAGTCTATTCTATGGAGCTGCACTCCCCATCAGACAGAGATCTTACCCCCTTCCATGTAGTATGAGAGCCATACTCTACACAGTCTATTCTATGGAGCTGCGCTCCCCATCAGACAGAAATCTTACCCCCTTCCATGTAGTATGAGAGCCACACCTACACAGTCTATTCTATGGAGCTGCACTCCCCATCAGACAGAGATCTTACCCCCTTCCATGTAGTATGAGAGCCACACCTACACAGTCTATTCTATGGAGCTGCACTCCCCATCAGATAAAATCTTTGCAAGATGTTGCACACAAAGATGCTGTACACATTCAAAAGATCATTATCTGCAAAATATCTGTTCCTGCAATATGCATTCATAGTCTATGATATCTGCAGATCCTCATACACACCTTGTTTAACAGACAATTATCTGCAGATCAGACATTCATCTGCAGATCTGAACATCCATCCTGGTGGATCTGATCTGCAGATGATTGCCAGCTAAACAAGGTGTGTATGAGGATCTGCAGATCTCATAGACTATGAATGCATTTTGCAGGAATGGATCTTTTGCAGATAATGATCTTTTGAATGTGTACAGCATCTTTGTGTGCAGCATCTTGCAAAGATTTCTGTCTGATGGGGAGTTCAGCTCCATAGAATAGACTGTGTAGAGCAGGTGTCTCAAACTCGCGGCCCGTGGGCCATTTGCGGCCCTCGATACAATATTTTGTGGCCCTCGCTGGCAAAAGCTTCCTTATAGTTCGCTTCAGTGCTCCCAAGTAATCCGCCGCATATCCGCCGCTAAACAAGGGCTGCAGATCCCCCAAATCGGCCTGGGGGCAATCCGCTGGCATTTCCTGTAACGGAAGAGTGAGAGGGGCGGGCAGAGGCGGCGATGCGCCGCGATTGTGAAATCCCTTATGCGGCCCAGCCTCATCCTGACTTTGCTTCCTGCGGCCCCCCAGGTAAATTCAGTTTGAGACCCCTGGTGTAGAGTATGGCTCTCGTAAAATTGGTCTGTGATCTTGCCTTTTCCAAAGACTTTTATCTCAAGTGTGTATGCTGCATAAGGGCTCTCAAATACAGGGCCAATGACATGCAAATTGGTCAGGCTCAAATGCAAATTTAATTCAAACCGGAACTGAGCCAATCAGTGGCAATTTCTGCTGATTTTTGATTGGCTGATTCTAAGCTGGAGGCCTCTCATCCTTTCTCCTCCCTGCATTTTACCATGCGGTGTTAAGGGGGCCATACATCAGATTGGCCATTAGATAGAGACCTCTCTGATTGAATCTGATCAGTAAGGGGTCTATTGCCCGCTCACACACTGCATAGCAATTTCAAATCCTGGCTAGGTACTGCCCCTAGCCAGGATTTGACGTGGGACACCGGGTTTCAAATCCTGGCTAGGGGCAGTACCTATTTAGTAAGGAGTTCAAGGCAAGACTCCCTAACACTGCAGGATGGCCTCCTTAGTGGCTGCAGCTCTGGAGCGCTTTGAGTCCGACAGGAGAAAAGCGCTATACAAATGATTGGAAATCGTCCTGCTGCCAGTAAATAAGTGCCTGCCCTGGTGCCTGTACTCAAAAGGACACCCGAGGGGAAAATAAACTAATGACAGAAACAATTGTATCTATCCTCCTTCTCCTAAAAATACTTTTTAAAGATATTCCACAGTTTTATTTTATATTTAAATCTACTTTATATGTTTTTACTGTTTTATGTTTTTTTTTTGAATGACCCATTCATTGAAGTTTGCCAGAGCTAAAATCTATGAACTATTGTCTCTTTTTATCTCTTTCCTGCTCTCAGAAGCCATTTTCTGCTAGTAAAGTGTTTTATAGTTGTAATTTCTCATCGGTGAGGGTCACACTGTAGTCTGACAGGAACTGCCACTTACATACCTGATGTTTAACTCTTTCAGGCAGAGAAAGAAAAAAGGAACACAGCCTAGTTATTTGTGTGCTAGGCACTGTACATACACATGTCTATCTCATCATGTCACATGTAGTGATGAGCAAATCCGATCCGGATGCTACTCGGATAGTAGCTATCCGGATTTCTCCCAGTAATGCATTGCGGCCTGGACGGGGGGTTTAATCCTTACCCATCATGACGTCTTCTTCGTCCGTCCTTCGGCGCCTCCCACGATGCGTTCCACTCCGGCGTCACGTGACTACACACTTCCTCCTTCAACCCGGAAGGAGGAAGTGTTTTTTAGTCACGTGACGCCGGAGTGGAACGCATCGTGGGAGGCGCCGAAGGACGGACGAAGAAGACGTCATGATGGGTAAGGATTAAACCCCCCGTCCAGGCCGCAATGCATTACTGGGAGAAATCCGGATAGCTACTATCCGAGTAGCATCCGGATCGGATTTGCTCATCACTGGTCACATGTCACTTCTAGAATATATTCAGTGGACCTGAACTCTTACGCAGGATAGACGGAAAACAGAGAGAAATGCACCCTGTGTGTTTTTAGAGAGAATATTTTGTCTAATTCCCCCTCATTTTCAAGTAATCACAAGTGCAATTTGATCTCTCAGCTGTGTCAGCACAGAAATTTGACAGTCCTCAGCAGACCCAGCTAGCATGTAAGCACAGGATGTTAACCCTTTGTCTGCTTCCATGAAAGCAGGTAGTAGACACACTGCAGATGTATTGCAGGAGTTTGATAAGCTGTAACAGAGAAATGTTTTTCTTTGAGGCCCCCTTTGCGTTACGTTGCCTTTTTTTTACCGCAAGAACTGAAGTGAAAATACCATAATATATTAAATTGCTTTTTGTTTAAAATACTCGTATTAATTTAAAGATAATTTAGTCAGTGTTTGCCCATTGCAAAATCTTTCCTCTCCCTGATTTACATTCTGAAATGTATCACTGGTGGTGACATCTTTAGTCCTGCCAGGTGATCTATGCGGAATGTTCATTACTGAGAGTTCTATGCACAGTGAGTGAAATACTGCTTCCTTGACAGTTGGAAAAAGCCGTTATTTCCCACAATGCAATAAGGTTCTCAGAGAGCAAACGGTCAAGACCATGGTCATGACATCACACTGTGGGAGGGGTTTCACCACAATATCAGCCATACAGCGCCCCCTGATGATATATTAGAGAAAAAGAACACATGTCTCATGGGAAAGGAGGTATCAGCTACTGACTGGAATGGAGTTCAATTCTGGGTTACAGTTCATCATCAAAGGAATCTTCAAACAAATTATAGTACCCCCGATCTACTTACTCGGGGCTTCCTCCAGCCCCTGGCAGCCGCTATGTCCCACCCTGCAGTTCCGCATGCAGCCGCTGGCCATGGGTCCCCACCGGTGCAGAGGCTACTGGGCCTGCACGAGCGTCGCTGTCAATCACCGCCACGTGTTCCATAGTGTACTGCGCAGATGCAGTAGTTCTGTGCACTCCGGACCACGTGGAGGTGATTGACAGCGGCGCTCGCGCAGTAGAGGGCTACCATGATGTCGGCCTCTGCACCGGCAGGGACTGCGGGCTGGCGGCTACATGCGGAGTTGCAGGGTGGGACATAGCGGCTGCCAGGAGCTGGGGGAAGCCCCCAGTGAGTAGAGTGGAGGGGTACTATAATTTGATTGATGATTCCTTTAAAGGACTACTGTAAGGGGGAAAAAGAGTTGAAATTACTTAGTTGGGCGTCTAATGGCCCCCTGCAGACAGCCTGTGCCCGCGCAGCCACTCACCAATGCTCCAGGCTCCGACTTCCAGTACACTTCTGGAATTTCAGACTTTAAAGTCGGAAAACCACTGTGTCCTCGCTCCCGCTGTCTGAAATTCCAGAAATGAACTACAGGCGGGGCGGAGCATCGGTGAGTGGCTTCGCAGGCACATGATGTTCGGGGGACGGAGCATAGGTGAGTGGCTGCGCAGGTACAGGATGTCTGCGGGGGCGGAGCATCAATGAGTGGCTGCGCAGGCACAGGATGTCTGCGGGGGGCGGAGCATCGGTGAGTGGCTGCGCACGCACAGGATGTCTGCTGGGGGCGGAGCATCGGTGAGTGGCTGCGTGGGCACAGGATGTCTGTTGGGGGGCGGAGCATCGGTGTGAGTGGCTGCACAGGATGTCTGTTGGGGGGCGGAGCATCGGTGAGTGGCTGCGCAGGCACAGGATGTCTGTGGGGGGGGCGGAGCATCGGTGAGTGGCTGTGCACGCACAGGATGTCTGCTGGGGGGCGAAGCATCAGTGAGTGGCTGCGTGGGCACAGGATGTCTGTGGGGGGCGGAGCATCGGTGAGTGGCTGGGCACAGGGCATCTGCGGGGGACCATTAGAAGTCCCGGTTAAGTTCAACTCTTTTCCCTACTACAGTTGTTCTTTAAGTATAACACTTTGATATCTTCCTCTACATCCTGTAATTCTGAAGTGCTTGGAAATGGCCGGTCCCTCCTGCATCTTCTCCCTGTTGGTTGCAGTCACCTGGCAGGACGGTTCTGCGAAGCACAATATAACAGCTCATTTCTACATTCTGGTAATAAATACTGCCCCTACATACTGGTATTCTGCGTGGCTATACATTTACACAATAAGTGCAGTATTGATCATATTTGCAGGAATTGTCCGCTGGTGATTAATTGGCATCCCTACAGCTCAGCCATACAGTTTAATGTCTTACAGCCTTAATCCCCCATCTACACAGTCTCGGCTGTACTTGATAAAGTGCTTCTTGAGGCAAATGGACAAGTCATTAAGTGCACCTGTCACACACACAAAGAGCATTATGGTTCATTGATACCCCCGGCTCACAGGGAATCGATAGGTTGTTAGCTGAGACCTCCTCTGCCTAAGTGGTGTCCTTTCAGAGAAGCATCTACTATGGCCAGGCTTCAGTTTGTCCTTTTTAAGGCTCGGTCCACACTGTGACGGAAATGTGGATGGGGGGTGCGCTGTCGCTGTCTATGGGGCAAACCCCAAACTCAGGGTGTCTTCATGGTGTCCATTGCATCGGACATGTCATACATACACCCTGTCCGGGATCTGGGAAACCGCGCAGGTCGGTATTTCACACTCAGTCACTGGACACCAGACAGAACGGACATGTCGCCCCCTGACTGGACAGATCCTATGCTTAAAGGGGAACTGAAGTAAGAGGTATACGGAGGCTGCCATATTTATTTCCTTGTAATCAATACAAGTTGCCTGGCAGCCCTGCTGGTCTATTTCTCTGCAGTAGTATCTGAATAACACCAGAAACAAGCATGCAGCTAGTCTTGTCGGATCTGACTTTAAAGTCTGAAACCCCTGATCTGCTGCATGCTTGTTCAGGGGCTATGGCTAATAGTATTAGAGGCAGAGGATCAGCAGGGCTGCCAGGCAACTGGTATTGCTAAAAAGGAAATAAACATGGCAGCCTCCATATAGCTCTCGCTTCAGTTCCCCTTTAAATCAAACCAAGTCATATTAAAAAAAAAAAGAAAAGGGCACTTACCTCCTTATCCTCCAGACACTTCCCCCGTCTCCCTCTACCTCACCACCCCAGCGCTGGCACTCGCCGAACGGAGGCGTGGCTTGGGTTTTCAGACAGTTTTTGCGTCCCCCCTCTGGACAAAATAGGCGTGGCCACACATCAGAATGTGGTCATGGGTGGAGTCAAAAGTTATTTAGATAGCTATATGTGCCCCCTCACCCCATTCAGATAGCCAGATGTGCTCCCTTTATATAGCCAAATGTGTGCCCCTTTAGTTAGCCAGATGTGCCCCCCTTCACCCTGTTTGGATAGCCAGATGTGCCCCCTTTAGATAGCCTTATTCTGCTGCTGTTAACGCTTCTGAAGAGGGAGGGGGAGAAGCAGAGACACTGCGGGCAGCCAGTGAGCCGCCTCTCACACATGTGGGGGTGCAGTAGCCATGCAGATCGTCCTCACAGTGCTGCGTCTGGGGACATCTGTTCCCCCCTGTCCCCCCCATAACTACACCTCTGTCGCCAAAGCTTGTGGCCGCTCTAGGGCCCCCGACTGCAACCGCACCTTCACCAGCACCAGATCCCTCAGGTGGTCTCCCTCTGACTGCTCCGAGTCCCCAGGGCCCGTGCTGGATGTGTTACTGCACTGTAATAACTCACCTGTCCCGGTGGCTGCTCCATCCGTAATAACTCACCTGTCCCGGTGGCTGCTCCATCCATAATAACTCACCTGTCCCGGTGGCTGCTCCATCCATAATAACTCACCTGTCCCGGTGGCTGCTCCATCCATAATAACTCACCTGTCCCGGTGGCTGCTCCATCCATAATAACTCACCTGTCCCGGTGGCTGCTCCATCCATAATAACTCACCTGTCCCGGTGGCTGCTCCATCCATAATAACTCACCTGTCCCGGTGGCTGCTCCATCCATAATAACTCACCTGTCCCGGTGGCTGCTCCATCCATAATTACTCACCTGTCCCGGTGGCTGCTCCATCCGTAATAACTCACCTGTCCCGGTGGCTGCTCCATCCATAATAACTCACCTGTCCCGGTGGCTGCTCCATCCGTAATAACTCACCTGTCCCGGTGGCTGCTCCATCCATAATAACTCACCTGTCCCGGTGGCTGCTCCATCCGTAATAACTCACCTGTCCCGGTGGCTGCTCCATCCGTAATAACTCACCTGTCCCGGTGGCTGCTCCATCCGTAATAACTCACCTGTCCCGGTGGCTGCTCCATCCGTAATAACTCACCTGTCCCGGTGGCTGCTCCATCCATAATAACTCACCTGTCCCGGTGGCTGCTCCATCCGTAATAACTCACCTGTCCCGGTGGCTGCTCCATCCGTGCTCCGTCTTCAGCCCTGCTGCCTGCCTCTTCTGCATGTCACACATGACGGCGGGGATGAGGACGGAGCACAGATGGAGCAGCCGCCCGGACAGGTGAGTAATTACAGTGCAGCCAGCCACACATCGTGCACGGGCACCCGAGGGAGTCGTTGGAGGGATGGAGGCACGGCAGATGACACAGAGGCCCTGGGGCTGACTTTGCTGATTGGGGGGATTTGGGGGCCCCACGTTACCTTTGCCTCGGCCCTCCATGCATTCAGTAGTCCAGTCTATGCATGCCCAATAGGGATGCACATATCTTTGCAACTACTCAGAGACATGAGTATTTCCAAAGAGCCAGCAGGTCCAAAAGCTGCACTGAATGGGTGCTGACAAAACGGGCCAGGCGCAGGAACAGGAAGGCCCCTTGCTACCCAGAGCTTTCCCTCTACTAAGGTAAGTATCAAACCTAATATGATCATTATCACTTCCGGTCTGCTCTAAATAGTTCACAGCTAGGATAAATAAATATATAGTAATTCTAGTGCCCTAAAGCAGACATGGAAGCTTTGTCATGTCTTCAAAGATACAACATGATTCATCATCAGCTTAACCTCCAGCTTTTCACCTGCGTTTTATTGTTCAGTATCTCTTTATCCTGCACTGTTTGGAGTACTGTTGCCAAGAGACTGTTCAGAAATCCCCACCCCGCTGCAAGAATGATTAGCCGCTAATCAGAGCGACGCCCATCGTTACTCATGATTTACACCTGGGCTGATCCAATGATCTGTATAAAGCAGTGATACTTCAAATAACCCCACTGAAGCTGCTGTTTTCAGTTGAAACAGACCTCGTCCAGTAGCCACAACCCCCCCTCCCCGCGCATAGACACCCTTCCTGATGCCTAACCTTAACTAGCCCCACCCACTACACACAAACACAAAACTCTTCCTGCTGCCTAACCTTTACCCGCAACCCATGCCTAACCTTAACCCCCCACCGCCGCCAGGTATAGATGACTCAAGGGGTTAATTAGTCAGGTAAGGGTTAACACTACACCAAAAAAAAAAATTGATATGACACTGTGACTTTAACTTTAACAAAAATCTCTAAGGGCCCGTTTCCACTGGAGCGGTTTTCTCTCCAATTCCACAGAGTTTCCCCGCAGGCAAATCGCTTGGGGAAACTCTGGCATAGGAAACTATGGCGTCTGCCGAATCGCTTACCTTAGCGATTCGGCCGACGCTGCCCACAGTTTTCGCACAGGAGGCAGCGAATCCCATAACCGTGCATGGCACGGCTTCTGGGATTCGCCTGCGTTCCCGCAGACCCGGAAGTCTCACCGCCACGAGCGGTGGCTAGTGGAAACGGGCCCTTACTTTTTTTCTTGTAACTTTTTTCACTGATTCCTGCTATGGCAGCAATCGTTCACAATGAAATGGGTGCACGAGCACATGCATGTGTGCGCAAGCATGTGCACAAGCGGCGGGGTGCGCATGGGAGCAATCTCGTCGGCAGTTTCTAGCACTGGAAGTGAGTCTCACCTCCAGCAATCTTTACAGTAGCTAATTTGTATGTTAAACTCACATCATAGAACAAGAATTTAAAGAACGATATGTCTCTAACCACGGCTTCCCTTGAGGATCCGTTCACACTATATCGGTGGGATGGTCTAGCGTTTGTTGGACAATCGCACAGCAATGATCTAGACAAGTTAACCATTAAAGAAAAAACATAGGGCCTTCCAGTCCACTTTTTGGAATTGCAGGGTAACACACAGCAGCCTTTGTGTTACCCCTCGAACCCCCGTGGCACTTTAGGTACTGTGCATCACACCACGGATATTCCAGTCAGTCTCATAGACTTTCATGACCACTGCAGCGAGCTGCGGAGGGGGCTAGTACCACGACGCAATGCGACGTGGCAAGTTTGACAGGACCCTGAAGATATATATGCATATCAGGGGCGTAGCAATAGGGGTTGCAGTGGTTGCGACCGCATCAGGGCCCTTGGGCCAGAGGGGCCCTGAAGGGCTCTCCCTCAACCGCAGTATTAGCTCTCTATTGGTCCTGTGCTGGTAATAATCACTTCTAGAGATACTTTGAATAGTGGTAATCAATAACAAGCTGTTCCCCATCCCCTTCTTGAGCCTCTGACACTGTAGTTGCCATTGGCAGGTTTTGGTGCGCCATATCAATTGCTATGTATTGAGTGCTTGGGGGGCCCCATTGTAAAACTTGCGTCGGGGCCCACAGCTCCTTAGCTATGCCACTGATGCATATATACTGTATATATCATTATTAATCAGTGGATTTGTGAAGGCAGCCTCTCTGCAGCACACCTCTGTTTTTTCCTCTCAGCGGTTTTTTGAAGGCTTGTTTTTTAAAGCACGGTTATAATACGCTGGCTCCTCATTTTCTGCTTTCACCGCCGTCTCGCGTAGAACTTGTTTTCTGCTCTTCCTGCGAACGCGGGTTATAATGACCGTCTAATGTAGCCTTATAAGTGCCGGCAGCTTTGTGACATTCGAGGGGTTAAGGGCTGAGAATTCATAAGAGTGCGTCTGAGAGAAAGGAACCTTCCTAACCAGAATTGCTCTAACAACGACGTTTTAATTGCAGCCAATCCCTGAGCAATTGTGTACAAAAGAATTTTCCTTTTTTTTTGTGTAATTCCCTCCCCCGGACATTAACAAAGGTTATTATCCTGTTCTTTCTCAGGTTTAAAAGGAGGCTCCCATAATCCAAACCAAATCAAGCTGACCTTTGAACCTTTTCTGCTGTACTTTTTCTCATGCCGAGGTTTCTTTAGTGCTGGCGAGCTGAAGGCCCATTCTGGGTTGTAGCTGATTTCCCAGACAGCAGTGCCTTTCGTCCCCTGACAAATCACCGCGGTGCCCCTTTTGTCCTGTGGGGCTTTGATCTCACCTGCCTGTCAGTGGAGAACGAGAGCTCCCCGTACAAGGCTAAAGCATTGCAAACAAATTGGCAATAGGGCGGCCTTTACAGGGGAGAGGGGGCCACTTTAGTGGGTCTGGAATAGGTACATTTCACGTAGCCCTGCCTGGAAGCTGCGGAACACCCACAGCCCGATTGTCCATCTTGTCACTCTCTTTTTAATCGTGAGTTTAGAACGTTCTATGTATTTTAAGCAGTATTTTGCCTTCTTAAAGGACTAAGACAGTGGAAAAAGTAAGCAGTTAAAAATCTGAGAGAACCGACAGGCTTTGGACTAGTCCATCTTCTCATGGGGGATTCTCAGGGTTCTCTTTGTTTTCAAAAGCATTCCCTGAACATGAGTTGCTACATCTAACTGCCGTCAGGGAGGCTGGCTGGTATCTTAATATTTTGGCGGTCAGACTTGGCAACTGCCGTTCTGGAAATACTTTTGAAATCAAAGAAAACACTGAGAATCCCCCATGAGGAGATGGACTAGTCCAAAACCTGTCGGTTCTGTCAGATTTTAACTGCTTACTTTTTTCGTTATAGTGGTAAGTTAAAACAGAAGGTATTTGCAATTATTCAGGTTGTAGTGAGTATATGAGGACTCCCACGATGCATCACTGCAGAATATGTAAACCATCCCTTTGTTGTCCCTGATAGCTAGCCACACCTCCAAAACCTCTGCAATGCAATGATGTGTCAGCTTGGTAATTGTACAGAGCCACACTAATTCAACATGCATACAGACTGTTTCGGTTTGGTTGAACCTCATCAGTGTATGGCGTGGATTAATCTGGCTCTGTGGGGAACGTCTTAAAATACCCAGAGTTACAGACTTACAACTCATGGTGAATCAAAACTCCCAGGAATGTGTGAGGAGCTAAAAGAGACCAAAAAGCCCTCTTACTAAGATGATCTGAATAAAGAGGTTTTCCTTCTTAAAATAAAAAGTATTTGTGATTCATCTACCAATGCCTAACCCTAAGACCTTCCTCTGCCGATGCCTAACCCTAAGAACTCCCTCTACTGATGCCTAACCCTAAGACCTCCCTCTACCGATGCCTAACCCTAAGACCTCCCTCTACTGATGCCTAACCCTAAGACCTCCCTCTACCAATGCCTATCCCTAAGACCTCCCTCTACCGATGCCTAACCCTAAGACCTTCCTCTACCGATGCCTAACCCTAAGACCTCCCTCTACTGATACCTAAACCTAAGACCTTCCTCTATCGATTCCTAACCCTAAGACCTCCCTCTACTGATGCCTAACCCTAAGACCTTCCTCTACCGATGCCTAACCCTAAGACCTCCCTCTACTGATACCTAACCCTAAGACCTTCCTCTATCGATTCCTAACCCTAAGACTTCCCTCTACCAATGCCTAACCCTAAGACCTCCCTCTACTGATACCTAACCCTAAGACCTTCCTCTACCGATGCCTAACCCTAAGATCTCCCTCTGCTGATGCCTAACCCTAAGACCTCCTTCTACTACTGCCTAACCCTAAGACCTCCCTCTACCAATGCCTAACCCTAAGACCTCCCTCTACTGATGCCTAGCCCTAAGACCTCCCTCTACCGATGCCTAACCCTAAGACCTCCCTCTACTGATACCTAATCCTAAGACCTCCCTCTACCGATGCCTAACTCTAAGCCCCCCTCTACCGATGCCTAACCCTAAGCCCCCCTCTACCGATGCCTAACCCTAAGACCTCCCTCTACTGATGCCTAGCCCTAAGACCTCCACCTACCGATGCCTACCCTAAGACCTCTTTCTACTGATGCCTAACCCTAAGACCTCTTTCTACTGATGCCTAACCCTAAGACCTCTTTCTACTGATGCCTAACCCTAAGACCTCCCTCTACTGATGCCTAGCCCTAAGACCTCCACCTACCGATGCCTACCCTAAGACCTCCACCTACCGATGCCTAACCCTAAGACCTCCTTCTACTACTGCCTAACCCTAAGACCTTCCTCTACCGATGCTAACCCTAAGACCTCCTTCTGCTGATGCCTAACCCTAAGACCTCCTTCTACTACTGCCTAACCCTAAGACCTCCCTCTACCAATGCCTAACCCTAAGACCTCCCTCTACTGATGCCTAGCCCTAAGACCTCCCTCTGCCGATGCCTAACCCTAAGACCTCCCTCTACTGATACCTAATCCTAAGACCTCCCTCTACCGATGCCTAACTCTAAGCCCCCCTCTACCAATGCCTAACCCTAAGACCTCCCTCTACTGATGCCTAGCCCTAAGACCTTAACCTATCGACGCCTACCCTAAGACCTCTTTTTACTGATGCCTAACCCTAAGACCTCTTTCTACTGATGCCTAACCCTAAGACCTTCCTCTACTGATGGCTAACCCTAAGACCTCCACCTACCGATGCCTAACCCTAAGACCTCCTTCTACTACTGCCTAACCCTAAGACCTTCCTCTACCTATGCCTAACCCTAAGACCTCCTTCTGCTGATGCCTAACCCTAAGACCTCCTTCTACTACTGCCTAACCCTAAGACCTCCCTCTACCATAGCCTAACCCTAAGACCTCCCTCTACTGATGCCTAGCCCTAAGACCTCCCTCTGCCGATGCCTAACCCTAAGACCTCCCTCTACTGATACCTAATCCTAAGACCTCCCTCTACCGATGCCTAACTCTAAGCCCCCCTCTACCAATGCCTAACCCTAAGACCTCCCTCTACTGATGCCTAGCCCTAAGACCTTAACCTACCGATGCCTACCCTAAGACCCCTTTCTACTGATGCCTAACCCTAAGACCTCCTTCTACTGATGCCTAACCCTAAGACCTCTTTCTACTGATGCCTAACCCTAAGACCTTCCTCTACTGATGGCTAACCCTAAGACCTCCACCTACCGGTGCCTAACCCTAAGACCTCCTTCTACCGATGCCTAACCCTAAGACCTCCTTCTACTGATGTCTAACCCTAAGACCTCCACCTACCGATGCCTAACCCTAAGACCTCCTTCTACTGATTCCTAACCCTAAGACTTGCCTCTACTGATGCCTAACCTTAACACCTCCCTCTACTGATACCTAACCCTAAGACCTTCCTCTACCGATGCCTAACCCTAAGACCTCCCTCTACTGATGGCTAACCCTAAGACCTCCCTCTACCGATGCCTAAACCTAAGACCTCCCCCTACTGATGCCTAACCCTAAGACCTTATTCTACCGATGCCTAACCCTAAGACCTCCCTCTACCGATGCCTAACCCTAAGACCTCCCTCTACCGATGCCTAACCCTAAGACCTCCCTCTACCGATGCCTAACCCTAAGACCTCCCTCTACCGATGCCTAACCCTAACACCTCTCTCTACCGATGCCTAACCCTAAGAACTCCCTCTACCGATGCCTAACCCTAAGACCTTAACCTACCGATGCCTACCCTAAGACCTCTTTCTACTGATGCCTAACCCTAACACCTCCCTCTACCGATGCCTAACCCTAACACCTCCCTCTACCGATGCCTAACCCTAAGACCTTCCTCTACTGATGCCTAACCCTAAGACCTCCCCCTACTGATGCCTAACCCTAAGACCTCCCTCTACTGATGCCTAACCCTAAGACCTCCCTCTACCGATGCCTAACCCTAAGACCTCCCTCTACTGATGTCTAACCCTAAGACCTCCCTTTACCGATGCCTAACCTTTAACCCTCTCTCTACCTACACCTAAGCCTTAACCCCACCAGGTTATGCCTAACACTCAACCCCCCCCCCCCCCCCCCCCATCCTCCTAACCTTAACTTACTCCCTTCCTCCCCGTTGCAAAGCCACGATTTGTGGCAAAGAAGGTGAATGTGCATAATTCATATCTGCATGTCTCGACACCCGCAATTTAATCAGGCGCGTCTGTGTGCCCAAATCTCCCATCTTTTCTGTAAATCGCGGCTTTTATAATAAGCACCTGTGTCGGCACACTTTTTTCCTGTTTTGCATACCTGCGCAGTTAGATAAGGCTTTTAACTGCGCAGGCACTCCCAGCTACGAGAGCGCGATTGAAGAGGCACACGACCAGGGCACCTGCAGTAATCCCAACTGAGCCGAGTCGCAGACTTTACCAAGGCTGACAGCGACAGGACGGAGGGGACCGAATGGACACGGAGGGAGCTGACATACTACTGGAAGGAGCCCCAGGTGAGTATAAATCCTCTTCTTTCCTTCGTAACAGGTACACTTTTAGGTCTACCCTACACTGCAGACACAACGTATAATCTGTTATGCCCGGCCATGTAACCGTATTCTCCACGGAAACGGACATGCCCAATCTCTGTGCTGTGTGCTTACGAGTTTGTGGATTACCATGAACGTTTTGAGCCCGGTACTCAATACACTGTTACAGTGTATGATAAATAGCCCAACTATTTCTTTTGATAGCAGGAACGTTCTGAGTTCAGTCACTGTAACTCATCTGCTGTAGGGCACAGACTCCGGTTTTATTCCTGAGACAGGATCCTCCCTTTCCTGGACTGCAATTTAATTCTGAGGAGAGGATACTGCGGCTGTGTTTTGTGGTTTTCTCCTATGTGTTTGTTTCCTCTGATTGTCCAAACTGAGATGAGGCCTCAACTGGCAAGTTCAAACCACTTTGGGTATGTAGCTGAAGAGTAATATGCCAATTCTAGGTTTGGATTAGTGGTCTAAGGCTACATACTCACCTGAAGATTTTCTCCCGAGCTCTGTCGCCCAAGGGATCGGATATTTATCGCCGCCAGCCTACAGAGCAGCGCTGTACATACCCATCATCATCTTGCTGACAACACACTTTGGGGGGAGGGTGAGCACGTGCGACAATGACGTTGTGCAGTGCTCAGGTGTTGAGCTTTGTTAAAGTTCAGACATGACGGATCTTTAGTGACCGTCGTGCGACGACTGTACCCACCCAACGATATCGGAACGATTCATTGTGTATTGTTCAGTACCAGTGATTTCGTCGTTCTGTAGGTAAGGGCCACTTGCCGACCAGAGGATTTTACACTGATCGGTGCTGCGTGGGCTCTACAACCCGCAGCACCGATCAGGAGTGCAGCAGGGCGATCAGACTACCCCCCTATTTTCCCCACTAGGGGGGTGTCCTGCTGGGGGGGTCTGATCGCCGCCGGCTGCAGTTGCTTAGCGGGGGGGGGCTCTTCAAAGCCCCCCTCCGCAGCGCTTTCCGCCCTCTCGCCAGCTCTCTCCCTTCCCCTGTGTGCTGCGCAGGACGGATTTCCGTCCTGCGCATTGAAGGATAGGCTTCAGCCTATCATATGCCGGCGATCCCCGGCCAATCAGAGGCCGGGGATCGCCGATCTGCCTTACGGCGCTGCTGCGCAGCAGCGCCGTATGATGTAAACAGCGGGGATTTCTTCCCCGCCTGTTTACATTTTGCCGGCGAGCCGCCATCGGCGGCTCTCCGGCTGTTCACGGAGACACCCTCCGTGAACTGACATGGAAAGGCCGCTCGATCGAGTGGCCGTTTCCATGGTAACCCGCAGACGACCAGTTTACGCCAATCGGCGTTAGCTGGTCGTCAAGAGGTTAAGAATTGGTTATACTTACAAAATAGGGCTGCTTTCATTGGCACACACTAAATAGAAAGGGTGAGAGATTAACCTCCTGATCTAAAACAACAACAGTCTAACAAACGCTATTAACAATGCGTTTCATTAACCTAGCCCACTTCATCAGGATTCAGTGCCAGTTAGCTCTGCCAGTTAGCATGTGAGCAGGTGTTCATCCAGAAGTTAAGTGGGTATGTTTACACTCCTTTTTATGTTATGTTTTTTACTTTCACGCCTTCATTTTAATACAGCCATTCATATTGGCATCCTGTTTTGTCTACCTAACTACCTCTGATTGTATGTCTGTGTATTGGCCTTGACTTGTCTGTTATATTAATAAAAGGCTGTCTGACCTGATCTCAGGTTGTCCGGTGTGTAGCTGGAATCTGATGACCTGACCTCATGCTGTCCAGTGTATTGCCTGAATGCTTCCTGACTTGATGTCCGCTTGTCCCCAATATTGTCTGAACACAACAGGACCTTGGCTTGTCCACCATATGGCCTGAACAGTGCTGACCCTTTACTCAGCTTGTCCAGTGTATTCCTTGAATTCTGTCTAAAGCTTAGTGCCAGTGTCGCAATTTTCCCAATTATTTTCCTGCTGAACGACGATTTTTGAGCGCTGGGCGCTTGTTTCTGCAATATCGCGAGGTGAGCACAGGCGCATGATCACACAACACTGCTTAGCGTCGCATCACAATAAGGACCGTCACGGTGGATCAGATTGCTAAATTCCCTACCGACTCCCGCGCAAAGTACCGCGATTGCTTGAAGTCTCGTTTGCTCCCGGCGTGTTGAGTAACGTCGTGCTCACCTGCCAACAGGAAGAGGCGTCAAGGGGACGTCGCAGGGCCCATCGGGCGGTGAGTATGCAACTAAACTTGACCTTAGCAGGTCCACAATATTATACAATAGCTGCCCCCAGGTTTTTTGTTAGCTCTTTCATGAGGATCTCTCAATGCGGTGGAAGTGTCAAGCATGGGACACTCTGTGCACAAACTGTTCTTGGAAGCCAACATCCTCCATTTTGGTGCATCTGTTTTGAATACAAGTTGTGTAAACTGCCTATAAACAGGCTCTGCACACCGATGCTGCTGGTCAATCAGATGCAGCCTGTCTTGGGAAGCGCTGCCACCTCCCCCTGCTGGTCCACAATATTGCCTGGCCTGAGCTCAGCAGGTCAACGGTATTGCCTGACATGACCTCGGCTTAAATACTGCCTGACATGACCTCACCTTGTCCACTGTATAGCCTAATTGCTGCCTGACCTGCCAGAAATATGTCTGCTCTACCCTGGGGGCGAAGAGTGGAAAAGCTCCATTCACTGAGACCGCAGCGCACCTTAACCACCCTGGTGGTATGATATGTGCGGCTGCGTGGCCGCGGGAGCTTTATTTTTCAAATGTTTTGGTTTTTTTAGCATGTAGCTAGCCTAGCGCTAGCTACATGCATCCCCCCTCCCTGCGGCGTCCCCCCGTAGTCTCCGATCGCCGCTGGCGCCACTTGCCCATAAGGAAATCCCGTTCTGAACGGGATTTCCTTGAGGGCTTCCCCCGTCGCCATGGCGACGAACGGAGTGATGTCATCAACGTCACCGACGTCGTGACGTCACAGGGAATCTCGATCCACCCCATAGCGCAGCCTGGCGGCGATGCGGCGCATCAGTGGTGGGCGGCGGCGATCAGACCAAACACGCTGCGTGTTTGAAAAAAAAAATGATGTAAATCGGCCCAGCAGGGCCTGAGCGGCACCCTCCAGCGGCTTACCCCGTGTCACACACGGGGTTACCGCCAAGGAGGTTAAAGCGGACCTGAACTGAAAATTAAAAGTCAAAATAAACATACATGTGTCATACTTACCATCCATGTAGTCTGCTTATCAATCTCTTTCTCCTGTCTCGCGTCCTGTTTGTCCACTGTGACCAATGGAATTCTCCATCCTCCATTTTAAAAATGACCGTTACCCCATAACAGCTTCCGGGTTAGAACACTGTTAAACTGTAAGATCGCCCACTTTAGCCATAGGGAAACATGGACATTACCTTGCACATCAGTTTTCCTTTCTGTTCTAACTGACATATAACTGACATTAACTGATATGTTTCAGTTCTGACAAAATCTTGTCAGAACTGGAAGGGATCACTGTAAGAAGAAAATGGTGAGCTTCTGAGAGGAACTGACGGTGAGGTAAGTGTGTAATATTCATTTGCAGGTACATCATGTGTTTATTTTAAATAATTTTAATCAGCTAAATCACTTTATTCAGCCAGGCAGGCTGGGCTCTCGGACTGCTGGATTGGATGATCCACAGTGTAACTGCTAGCGAGCTAGATCGTTCAGCGTAGGCGCACACTCTCCTCGAGGTCAGTGCAGGAAAAAGGGAGAGTGGCATCACTGCGTCACTATGTCATGCGTGGCTGATAGTCATATGCACAATAGCAGCGTCACGCGGTTGTTAAGCACCACAGCGGCGACAACTAAAAACAGGGAGGCTAAAGTACTCTTAGAAATATAAAAAAAAAGGGGAAATAGTTTATTTAAAATGTGATGCGTTTCTCAGAGACTGCAATCTCTGTTTCATCAGGCTATTGGTCACCAGTGTCTTGGTCACAGATCGAGAGCCCAATCCTTGGCCGTAAAAGTGACGAATGCTGAGAGAGGCTGCCTTTGACAGCCACTTTTAAAGTGCAATGAATCCCAGCATTTATTCTTTGCTCTAATAGATTATTTACAGCATATTATAGACAACCAGCATTTTTTTTTTTTTACTAGTACTGCATTCAAAGGGTTACACACAGGAATTAGGAGTTCCCTGCCAGCAAAGCTGGAGGCATCCGAAGTGGAGATAATGTTATCTTGTATTTAATTGTATCAAGTGAGGCATGCAAACAAACACTTCTCTGACACTGCAGGCTCTCCTGAAAACAGCCATACAATCAGAAAGCATTTCTGCTTACGTTAGATGAATAAAGAAGTTATAAATAAAATGCAAAGTCAGCATTCAGAGCAAAAAAAATGTACTTTGGGAACATATCATTTCTAAATGAATAATAATACCTACGAACAAAAGTAAATATGATAACCGTATGGCATATAAAAAGTAGGAAAACATGTTTTTATTGAATATTATGTCAGGGTTTTATACCACTTTAACCAGCTTAGCGGTATGGATGAGCTCAGCTCGTCCATGACCGCCGCACTGGATTGCTCTGGCCCTGGTGGGCCAATTTTCGTATTTTAAAAAAAAAAAACCACACAGCTAGCACTTTGCTAGCTGCGTGTTGGGGACGATCGCCGCTGATGCGCCGCTGCCCGCCGCGTAACAGCCCCCCGAGACCCCGTGCGCAGCCTGGCCAATCAATGCCAGGCAGCGCTGAGGGGTGGTTCGGGACTTCCTCTGACGTCACAACGTCGATGGCGCTAGGCTAGCTACATGATTTTAAATAAAAAATAGTGCTGCGCAGCCACCCTGGCGCAATCAATAGAACGCCAGGATGGTTAACCAGGTGAGTCCTGTCTGGGAGAAGGTGAAGTTTTTATATATTTTCCTGACACTTAGAGCGCTCTCTCATTCGCGTGTTTTTATTCTCTTTAGTGGACATAGAGCTGCCTAATAAGGGACTGCCAGATCCCACCTACAGGGAATGTGTCCTGGTTCCCGACGCTTGCTGATTTGCACTGAAGAAGATGCTGCTTGTTTGGCTTTTGGAAACAATCCAATGAGGTTCACAGAGAGGAAACTGTCATGGCCATGGCCATGACATCACACTGTGGGAGGGGTTTCACCACAGCATCAGCCACACAGACCCCCCTGATGATCTACTTGAGAAAAGGGGAAGATTTCTCGTGGGAAAGGGAGTATCAGCCACTGATTGGGATGAAGATTACATAGCTGCCAATTGTCCCTCTTTCGGAGGGACAGTCCCTTTTTGGGAGCCCTGTCCCTCTTTCTTCCTTATTTGTCCCTCTTTCAGGACTTTGTCCCTCTTTCTACGTAAATATATATATTTCTATGCTAAAAATGTGTTTGATTGACTCTAAACTTTATTCCCATCCTTTATATTGATATATTACTAATTTTAAAATGTTACTATGAAGGAAAATGAATCAGGATAGAAAGGACCAGTGTGGTTTGAATTATAAAACAACATATGTTTCTTATGAAATCTTTATGGTATGCGTGACTAGAGGAGTGGTGCGGGCGTGGCCAGGGGTGTGGTATGGGCGTGGCTTAAGTGTCCCTTTTTCTCATCTCAAAAAGTTGTGAGGTATGGATTAGTCCAGAATTAAAGTTCCTCTTTCAGATCTGGGATATAAGTTTAACATTTTAATTTAATCCACTCTTCACAGTGAAATTTTTTTTCAAGAAGAGCCCTTTTTTTATTTTCTCAATGTATTTTTTTAAATATTGTGACATAATTGGAGTTTTGATCACACTGCAGAGCCCGTAGATATTTGCTTACATTCCTATTTCAGGTGACATAACTAAATCCCACATACAAAGCCTTCTTAACCCGTATCCTTCCAGGAGGATTTTTTTGTTCTTTGCGGCGGTGTAGAAAGGAGACTCGCGCACAATGCCTGGGACAGACAAGTGCTCAGGTGGCCTTTGTGATTGAACTTGCGTATGAAATAGTTGGTTAGAAATGTCCCCTTTTAGGGTCTCCTGAGAAAAGAAGACTTCTCTCTGAAATGAAACCCGATAGGTGTTCTTACACATTCGGCTCTCTTTGATTCGCAACTTCAATTTCAAATACCTTTTTAGAAGGCAGTGCCTACAGTAAAATCTTTGTGCTGCTGGTAACACTATCGGAGGAGCCCTGATCCCGCTCAGAGGACTGCGGCACAGGTTGCGTTTGTTGGATAAGCACGTCCCTAACTCATGACTAAACATGACTACTTTTATTTCCACAAACCCATTCTAACAAAGCCACGCAAGAAACAACGACACTGATATATTAACAATTACTTTATATCGGATGTAATCTTTCATGAGTCAACCTGTTCGGAGTTTCTGAAAAACAAAATGCAGGTTTTACATTATTGAAAGTAAAACACCAGTATGAGGAATAAGCATTCCAGTAAAGATTTTCCCTAATTTTTAAAGCAAACATGAACCATAAAAAACAAACAAACAACTTATGATATAATGAATTGTACGTGTAGTACGGATAAGGAATATAACATTAGTAGCAAAGAAAGGAGTCTCATATTTTTATTTTCAATTATACAGCTTTTTTTTTTTTTTTTTTTTACAATAACATTACATCTTTCTGTCATATTTGCAGTTTAGAAATCACACTTTGGGCTTGATTCACTAAACCGTGATATGACAAATATCTCACCTTATTCAAAGATAACACACCTTATCAAAGTTAACACACCTTATCAGAGTAGCTTAGCGAGCGCTACGAACCCGCAGGGGCTCAGGGCAGGACGAGTGCCATTGCCAATTAGCAGGCTATGCTACTCTGATAAGGCATGTTAACTTTGATAAGGTGTGCTAACTTTGATAAGGTGTGCTATCTTTGATAAGGTGTGATATCTCTGATTAGGTGTGCTATCTTTGATCAGGTGTGATAACTTTGATAAGGTGTGCTATCTTTGATAAGGTGTGATATCTCTGATCAGGTGTGCTCTCTTTGATAAGGTGTGCTATCTTTGATCAGGTGTGCTATCTTTGATAAGGTGTGCTATCTTTGATCAGGTGTGATAACTTTGATAAGGTGTGCTATCTTTGATAAGGTGTGCTATCTTTGATAAGGTGTGCTATCTTTGATCAGGTGTGATAACTTTGATAAGGTGTGCTATCTTTGATAAGGTGTGCTATCTTTGATAAGGTGTGCTATATTTGATAAGGTGTGCTATCTTTGATCAGGTGTGATAACTTTGATAAGGCGTGCTATCTTTGATAAGGTGTGCCATCTTTGATAAGGTGTGCCATCTTTGATAAGGTGTGCTAACTTTGATCCGGTGTGCTATCTTTGATAAGGTGTGCTATCTTTGATCAGGTGTGATATCTTTGATCAGGTGTGATAACTTTAATAAGGCGTGGTATCTTTGATAAGGTGTGATATCTTTGAGAAGGTGTAATATCTTTGATCAGGTGTGATAACTTTGATAAGGTGTGCTATCTTTGATAAGGTGTGCTATCTTTGATAAGGTGTGATATATTTGATAAGGTGTGCTATCTTTGATCAGGTGTGATAACTTTGATAAGGCGTGCTATCTTTGATAAGGTGTGCCATCTTTGATAAGGTGTGCCATCTTTGATAAGGTGTGCCATCTTTGATAAGGTGTGCTAACTTTGATCCGGTGTGCTATCTTTGATAAGGTGTGCTATCTTTGATCAGGTGTGATAACTTTAATAAGGCGTGGTATCTTTGATAAGGTGTGATATCTTTGAGAAGGTGTAATATCTTTGATCAGGTGTGATAACTTTGATAAGGTGTGATATCTTTGATAAGGTGTGCTATGTTTGATCAGGTGTGATATCTTATCTACTTATACTGTAGCTAGGCTGTGTTCTTTTTTTTTGTTTCTCTCACTGAAAGGGTTAAACATTGAGTATGCAAATAACTGACCATAGTGTATCCCTCACTGATTACTAATTACAGCCAAAAAACTGTTGCCTGGCAGAGAACAACCTCTGATTGCACAGAAAAGATAATAACAAGGTCTACAGTTCATAGATTGTAGCTCTTGGACATTTAAAGGGAGCCTAAAGCGAGAGGGATATTGAGGCTACCATATTTATTTCCCTGTAAATGATATAGATTGCCTGGCAGCCCTGCTAATCTTGTGTCTCTAATGCTTTTAGTCATAGGGCTTGATTCACAAAGCGGTGCTAACCTACTTAGCACATCTAAAGTCTTTAGACATGCTAACCAGGGTGCTAAGTAGGTTAGCACTGGATTTCTGAATCAGATCGCGCGCTAAGTACCGCACACAAAGTTTTACGCGCGCAAAGTCCCATAGGCTTTAATGGGCACTTTGCGCGGAGCGCCCTGCGCTCTGTGCAGTGCGCGCGTAAAGTTTTACGCGTGTAACACTTTATGCGCGTAAAGTTTTGCGCGCGAAAAGCTCATTTAGACGTGCTAAGGGGGTTTTCACAGGCGTGCTAACAGTTAGCACCGCTTTGTGAATCAAGCCCTTAGACTCTCAACAAGCATGCAGCAGATCAGGTGCTCTGACTGAAGTCAGACTGGGTTAGCTGCATGCTTGTCTCTGGTGTGTGATTCAGACACTACTGCAGCCAAAGAGATCAGCAGGACTGCCAGGCAACTGGTATTGTTAAAAAGGAAATACATATTGAAGCCTCGTTTCATGTTCCCTTTAACTACTTCAGGACCACGGGTCCCCCCCCCCCCCCCCAAAGACCAAGCCACAAAAATGGCCAATGCAGCTTGAAGGGCCCGCTGCAGGGCCGCATAACTCAACACACAAGTGATTCCCCCCCCCCCATTTTCTCCCCACCAACAGAGCTTTCTGTTGGAGGGGTCAGATGATTACCCCCCAGATGTTTGTTTATTTATATATAAATATTTATGTCTTTTTTATTATTTTCATTCCCCCCCCCCTCTGCCTATCACAGCGATCGGTTGTGATAGGCTTCAGCCTATCACTGCCGATCGCTCCTGTGTCCTCCAGGGCGACAGCCGAGTCACACGGCTGTCCCCAGTACAGCTGTAGATCGCAGTGCTGTACTAACTAGATAGACCGCGATCGCTACTGGGAGACTGAAGGCGGAGCGCGATCTCCTGCAAAACCCAGCCCCAGGACTTGACGCCAATTGGCGTTAGGTGGTCCTGGGGCTGTCGCTGTGGTCACGCCCATTGGCGTGACGCGGTCGTTATGTAGTTAAGGTGCCCATACATCACTCAATATTGTGGCTTTATCCACCTTCCGATTTTATAATTTTATCGAATTGTTAGAGAATTAGTCGGTGGTTTCAATAAACTGAGGAGTTGGAGTCGGATGTTTTGTCAGGGCCGGATTTAGGCCAAGGTTTCCTAGGCCATGACCTAGGGCACCACAGGAGGAAGGGCACCACAGGAGGAAGGGCACCAAAGCAGCAGGCTAAACTGGTGCAGCATATGCAGGGAGCTCAGGCAAGCGCCTGACTGCGGTACTCTGCTGCTAGCCACCTGTGCAGCAGCCACCTTGCTCTCTGTGCACATTTGCATTGTGGCCCGGCGAGTATGGACTTGGGCAGCATTGGAGACGGAAAGGGAGAGGACACTTCTGCACTAGAGACGAGTGGGGAAATGAGTGACACTGATGGCTGCTGCGGTGTAAAGGCGAGCTGGCTACCTATACTGAACTGGGATTAAGGGAGTCATCTGGCTCCCTATACTGGAAGGAAAGGGGAAAGGAGTCATCTGGCTACCTATACTGGATGGAAAGGGGGGGAGAAGTCATTTGGCTACCTATACTAGAGGGGAGGGGTCATGTGGCTACTTATACTGGAGGGAGAGGGGGAGAAGTTATCTGACAACCTACACTGGAGGTGTCATCAGGCCACCTATACTGGAGGCAAGGGGGGAGGGGTCAACTTGCTACTTATACTGAAGGGGGTGGCTGGTGACAGTGGCCTAGGGCGGTAAAAAGTACAAATCCGGCCCTGATGTTTTTTGAACCAAATCCATAGCCTTTGTAAAAATTAGACTAAGCAGTCAGAGTCGAGGAGTTGGAGCAATTTTGGGTACCTGGAGTCGGAGGTTTCATGAACTGAGGAGTCGGATGATTTTTGTACCAACTCCACAGCCCTGTGTACAACCAATCACTTTTGCCATAAAATTGAATATGTTTATTGTACCTTGTGTCTCCACTTTCAATAAAACAAAGACCCGTTGGTATATGAGCACCAGTCTTAAAGAGAAAGCGTGACCAAGAATTGAACTTCATCCCAATCAGTAGCTGATACCCTCTTTCCCAGGAGAAATCTTTTCCTTTTTCTCAAACAGACCATCAGGGGGCGCTGTATGGCTGATATTGTGGTGAAACCCCTCACACAGGAAACTCTGAGGACCGTGGTACTCCTGGCAGTTTCCTGTCTGTGAACCTTGCTGCATTGTGGGAAATAGCTGTTTCCAACTGCCAGAAAAGCAAGCAGCATCTCCTTCCAGTGACATTACCCGCCAGCAGTATAAATGTCACCATGTGATAAATGTCAGAATGTAAATCAGGGAAAAGAAAGATTTTACAATGGGCAACCACTGACTAAATCATTTATACATAATTATTGTAAAAATTAAGCACTTTTTAATTACATTATTTTCACTGGAGTTCCTCTTTAAGTATGAAGATTTAGAGGGTACCTGCCCCTCCTCCCTGTATATGTCAGATTTAGGATGCAAGTCTATGGGAGTTTCATGGGGACACTTATACTATTATCCATCAGAGAGAAAGTTACATGCCATTATTTGTCATTAAAACTTTATATTTATAAAAAGGACATCACAAATATACATATAAAATATTATCTTAAAAGGGGACCAGATTTTGGTTTCAAAAAGCACGATTGCCCCCACAATCACCAGATCAGGTATATACAAGATTAAGGCAGATAATGTTTCAAGGCCAAGCATTTAGTTCTACACGTTTCGTGAAGGCAACACTTCAATTCGTCAGGAGTTCTTCGGCACTTGATTATTTCCTTGAATAATACAAAATAACATGAATTTCAGCTTCTGGTGTACAGCCTAATAAGAGCCGTTAGGGAACCAGGCAAACAAGGATCATTGCATGTGACGTCACACACGTGCTCCATGTGCTATAACGCTGGCAGCCATGTGGGGCGCAAATCTGGAAGAGGTGTGCAGACACAGCGGTGAACAGCGGCAGGTAAAGTATAACTTCACTGGGGGGGGGTTAATGTACATACTTTTGGCAGCACCTATTTTCATCCAATTCGATAATCATTTTTTAAACGGATGGTCGATCGACCACTAAATCTATAGATGTATTTAGATACTTTAGACCTATAGATACTTACCTTGGTAGAAGAAAGCCTCTGGATCCTACAGTGGATTCCCACGTCCTCCTCAAGACCACCTCTGGATGCCGGAACCCTCTGCAAGTTCTCGGTTGCGCTCCCATCCGTGAATGAGTGCTGCGGCACGGAGTCGCCCGGGCTCGGCAGAGAAAGTCTAGCCCAAGTGGTCTTTGTGGTACTGCACAATGTGGCCATGCTAGGCCACGGACGGAAGCGCATCCACGCACACCGCTCAACAAAGCCCCTTGTTGACAAGGTTACAGGGTTCCCAGTGCTGGATCGGTGGAGGCAAGAGGGATGGGGAAGCCTTTGGATTACCTATTGAGGTAAGTACCCAGTTGGGGCGCTATTTTTCCCATCAGGTACACTATAGAGTTGTGTGCAGACCCATGTTACATTTTCCAAACTCAAGAGTTTATTTCGGAATCATCATTATTTTATGTTTTATTCAATTAAAAAAAAAATAAAGCCCACCTGATTGGAAATGTTAGCAGCATGGTTGATTTCCCACTCTTGCATTGGAAGAATGCTTTAGAATGTAGTGTGTAGTGTCATGTAAAACGTCCCTCAATGAGCTCTATACTAATCCAGTAAGTGGCACCACATCAAACAGCGCTGCGTTCTCTGGCCCTAATAAACCTGACTGTGACAGCTGTATGAGCCCTTCTCTCCTGGGGGTCCGGGACCTCCCTGCAGTGCAGCGGTTAGAAAAATGTTTGTCTTTTCCTTTCAAAAAGGGTCGTGGACTCATGATACTAATGAGGGTGATGCCTGAAGAGTGTCCTTTCAGCCCACATCCCGGCATGATTGGTCCATAGGATGGGGCCTCTGTGACTGACAGCTGCATGTTCAGTCCTTGCAGCCTCCAAGTGTCCTTCCACGGTCACTAATTATTAATTTGTCCCCTTCTATAGGAAATAGAGAGATGCCGTTATGTATTGGACAAAATTGTATAGGAACATCCGTCTGATAGCGACAGTAATGGCTGGAACAAGATAAAAATATTTGGGTTGTAATCCATGGCAATGGTGCTTTTTGTTTTTTGTAATTAAACATGAAGGAGAACATGATAAAAGACTCGTTTGGGGTGAAAACTCGTACAAAGCAAGTGGTTGCTGCTCATGCCTGGATGCTCTTCGAACAGAAGTCCAGGAACTTTTTTCCCATTCCGTTCTCCATCTTCTAATATCACCCACATAAACCATTGCCTTGTGGAGAGGACCTGCCTTATTGCGGCAGCCTGGTGTCCTGCATGACCTCCTACGAGGGGTGCAGTGGATCATACCACCCAGGCCCGGATTTACATCACAGAAGCCTATAGGCACAGATGTCCTGGTATCCTAGACTCCGCCCTCCATGCATGCAGGCCAGGATTTACATAACAGGAGCCTATAGGCACAGATGTCCTGGCACCCTAGACTCCGCCCTCCATGCATGCAGGCCTGGACTTACATCACAGGAGCCTATAGGCACAGATGTCCTGGCACCCTAGACTCCACCCTCCATGCATGCAGGCCTGGATTTACCTCACAGGAGCCTATAGGCACAGATGTCCTGGCACCCTAGACTCCGCCCTCCATGCATGCAGGCCAGGATTTACATAACAGGAGCCTATAGGCACAGATGTCCTGGCACCCTAGACTCCGCCCTCCATGCATGCAGGCCCAGATTTACCTCACAGGAGCCTATAGGCACAGATATCCTGGTATCCTAGCCTTCACCCTCCATGAACCTGCAAACCTGCGCTGAACCTGCAAGTGTGCTAGCTGGGCCAGCTGTTACTTCTCCCTTACTTCCCCTGCCCAGTGCAGGTAGCTACAGGTGCCCCTTAGTATTAGGTAGCCAGAGCTATCCTCAGTATTAGGTAGCTAGAGGTGCCCCCAACTGAAGGGAGATCTCGTCAGTGGAATGCTGAGAGCCGGGTGAGTAGCCTCATATTTACAATCCGATCAGGACTCTGCATAGGTTAGGAGAAAGGGAAGGTGGCACTTGGGAAGGGGAGGAGCCGCCTGTACATCATCAGACGCCTGTAGGCACGTGCTTACAGTGCCTCAGGGTAAATCCGGCCCTGATACCACCCCATTCATCTAGTTCTCTCCCCAATGTCTCCATTACTATTTATAACACATCTATCCTGCAATCGGGCAAATATTCTCATTATCTGACTGAGGAAGTGGACATATTCGTGTAACCAGGGGGAGATTATGCCATTTCTGTTCTTTTACTAGACTTTCTTTTTTTTTAGCTAGTCCTTTATCCAGTGGCATAGCAACACATAATGCAGAGGTTGTGCCTGTACCGGGGCCCCTGTACCAGAGGGGCCCAAAAGGGGCCCTCCTTCATCAATCTTGTTAGCTTTGCATTGGTGCTATGCTGGTAATGAACACCTCTATTTGTGCATTCCATAGTGGTAATCCTTAAAGCAGTAGGATCAGCCATACTATGCCAGGGAAAAAAAACACATATATAAGTAGATAAATACTTCACCTACTTACATAACACATGTATTGTACTGGCCACGTTTTGATTTCAGTGAATTTCATATAGTAAGGCCTGGTTCACACTACAAGAGCTTTTCTGAGCGCTTTGTGATTTTAAAAGCTCTTGCGTTCACACTAGAGCGATGTGATTTTGTAAAAAATCCCCCATAGTATTCAATTAGAAAGAGCTTTTAAAATCTCTGGCGTTTAAAAAGCTCTCGTAG
The DNA here is from genome assembly GCF_040937935.1 of Hyperolius riggenbachi. Taxonomy (NCBI): domain Eukaryota; kingdom Metazoa; phylum Chordata; class Amphibia; order Anura; family Hyperoliidae; genus Hyperolius; species Hyperolius riggenbachi. Next base: position 245,898,825 of record NC_090656.1, read on the forward strand.
TGTGACTTAACTCTAAATGAATAGAATTATATTCCTGATGGGAACCATGTATTTTGTCCACAGTTTGAGGCTAAATCCTGATGTAATTTAATTATTTTTTCTTTTCTCCTCTAATCGGTGAGTCGCCTCAGTCTTGCTTGTAAACACAAGTGATCAGGGGAATGTGTTTCAGATAAGCAGCTAAGCAGGGAAATAAATGGAAGAGGAGGAATATATTTTAGATAAAAAGAACCCCCAGCATGCAATTCTTTGGCACTGACTACTAAAGGGCCAGTGCTCCTAAAGTATGTGATAACTCCAAACCATAACAGCAGAAAATTTTTTGAAAGTTTTGAATGCAAGATTAGCATCTTTATCACTTAATACACTCAGACCAGTTGCTGTTGAAATTTGATTTTTCTGGTGACGATACCGCTTTAACAAACGGTGTCCTTACTCTAAATACGCCTCTCTGACACTGCAGCTGTCCTTGATAGGTTTTTTGGCCTCATATCAATAGAGGGCCCCATGGAAACCTTGCACTGGGGCCTCAAGCTCCTAAGATTCGCCTTTATCAATAAGATACAGACATGCATTTAAACAGTAAGCACTTCAGAAGAAAAATATTCCAACTTGGGGAAAAAATTAAGCAAAGCCAAAGGCTGTCCGGTCTTAACAAGAGTGCTATAAGACCCTGGTGTCTACAGCTTCCATAGTTCATTCCCATGTAAATGTGAATAAGCATGTCGGGAGATCCTCATTACAGTATGGGCTTCCAGGTGAATGTGAATGACTGCTGGCCTGAGTGATGGATGAGACTTTGTCATTCACAGGCAGAGCAGGTGCCTGGAACTGAGGGCATTGTTAGCTGGCTTCTGGAATGTCTCTCTGGGGCAGTGCTGCAGAGAGCAGATCATGCTGTGCCCCCCCCCCCCCCCCCCCCCCCTACATCCAGCCTTCTCCTGCACTGTAAACCATACTCAACACAACATTACTGTTCCACTGTGGGAAAACATATATGATATAGTGATTTGTATGTAGAGAATGGTGCAATGTTATAAAAACACTATAAAACTGAAAATAAAAATATGATAATATTTTCTTTGCTACTAATGTGCTGGTAATTATCCCTACTACACAATCTATTCATTATATCAGATTTTTTTTTTTTTTTTGCTTCAGTGTCTCTTTAAATGCACAGCTGCAATCAGTAAATGATGACTTCTGGTGGATATTTCAGCGCTATGGAATATAAAATTAATACATTTGATTAGTGTTCATTTTGAGAGTAAAAGAAAACTTTGCCCCTTCATGAACCCCCTCGTACAACTTTCCTGTGTCTTGTCTTAAAGAGACTCTGAAGTCTCCTGAAAACGATATTTTTATTTAAAAAATGTGCTTAACATATTTGCCCTAACTAAACCAGCGCATTCCAGCTGCTGAAATCTATCTAAATTCCCCCAAACTCGCCCTCCCTCTCCCCACAAAATCCACGCCTTTCTTGGTCGGGGATTTTGCTGCCCTTTACACTTCCGTGTGAGGCAGAGCTATGAGCCGTAGCTCTGCCTCACACGCGTCTGTCAGCGACGGATCTCCGCCTCTCCCCCGCCCCTCTCAGTGAAGGAAGACTGAGAGGGGCGGGGGAGAGGCGGCGATCCGGGCTGACAGACGCGCTGAGAGGCAGAGCTATGAGCTGCAGCCCTGCCTCACACGCGTCTGTCAGCGACGGATCTCCGCCTCTCCCCCGCCCCTCTCAGTGAAGGAAGACTGAGAGGGGCGGGGGAGAGGCGGCGATCCGGGCTGACAGACGCGCTGAGAGGCAGAGCTATGAGCTGCAGCCCTGCCTCACACGCGTCTGTCAGCGACGGATCTCCGCCTCTCCCCCGCCCCTCTCAGTGAAGGAAGACTGAGAGGGGCGGGGGAGAGGCGGCGATCCGGGCTGACAGACGCGCTGAGAGGCAGAGCTATGAGCTGCAGCCCTGCCTCACACGCGTCTGTCAGCGACGGATCTCCGCCTCTCCCCCGCCCCTCTCAGTGAAGGAAGACTGAGAGGGGCGGGGGAGAGGCGGCGATCCGGGCTGACAGACGCGCTGAGAGGCAGAGCTATGAGCTGCAGCCCTGCCTCACACGCGTCTGTCAGCGACGGATCTCCGCCTCTCCCCCGCCCCTCTCAGTGAAGGAAGACTGAGAGGGGCGGGGGAGAGGCGGCGATCCGGGCTGACAGACGCGCTGAGAGGCAGAGCTATGAGCTGCAGCCCTGCCTCACACGCGTCTGTCAGCGACGGATCTCCGCCTCTCCCCGCCCCTCTCAGTGAAGGAAGACTGAGAGGGGCGGGGGAGAGGCGGCCATCCGGGCTGACAGACGCGCTGAGAGGCAGAGCTATGAGCCGTAGCTCTGCCTCACACGCGTCTGTCAGCGACGGATCTCCGCCTCTCCCCGCCCCTCTCAGTGAAGGAAGACTGAGAGGGGCGGGGGAGAGGCGGCGATCCGGGCTGACAGACGCGTGTGAGGCAGAGCTGCGGCTCATAGCTCTGCCTCACACGGAAGCACTGCCCGGATTGCCCCCCTGGGAGTTAGGGAGGATTTAGTTAGTGTACAGCGGCGGGGATGCGGCGGTTTAGTTAGGGCAAAGACGTTAAGCACATTTTTTAAATAAAAAGATCGTTTTCAGGAGACTTCAGAGTCTCTTTAAAAAGGAACTCTACTGAAAAGAAAGTTTGTGAATAAAATAACTCATATTTTACAATATTCATTTATAAATGATTTAGTGTTTGCCCATTGTAAAATATTTTCTCTCCCTGATATTTATCACATGGTGACATGCTTACTGCTGGCAGGTGCATCTCTGTGGAATACTTGTTTACTCTGTGTTCCAAAGTCAGTAGAAATAATGCCTGGTCTCCCAGGATGCTTGGGGGGAGGGGAGAATCCCGCATAGGGGTGGGGTTACATACCAATATGCAGCGATATATAGATATAGGCTTTTTTTTCTTGCTGAAACAAGTTAATATAAACTTGGGTATCCTGAATAATGCAGTCCATTCTATGTGTCATATAAAGTCCAGAGTGGAGAAAAGATCCGGCATGGCAAACGTGGTGTTTCTCCATGAAAAAGCTTTAATATCTAAAAGTGCTTAATTTTTTACAATAATTATGTATAAATGATTTAGTCAGTGGAAGCAGTAAAAAAGGGTGCATATGGCTAATGGACAAAAAGGGCGCTGCCATAGGCTGCAATGCAAAATATCGGCCATGGGCGCCCGGCAGGAAATTTGGGCGCCCGAGAAATAGCGGTTCCAGAGATCGTGTTAACAAAAGTTTGCGTTTACAGAATAAGGTTTATTACAAATATAGTTTACAAATTTGTTTACACTTTGTGTTTACTTATTTTTCTGTTTTTAACCTCTTGCCGACCGCTTCACGTCGATGGGCGTGGCCGCGGCGGCAGCCCCAGGGCCGCCTAACGCCAATTGGCGTAAAGTCCTGGGGCTCTGTTTTGAATGAGATTGCGCGCACGCTGCGCGCACATCTCATTCTCGGAGGGCGGAGCTCCGCCCCCTCTTCAGTCTCCAAGCGGCTATTGCCGCTCGGGAGACTGTTAGACGGCGTGATCGCCGTCTATTTACCCGTACAGCGCTGCGATCGGCAGCAGCGCTGTACTGGGGACAGCCGTGCGACACAGCTGTCCCCCTGGGACACTGGAGAGCGATCGGCTGTCATAGGCAGAAGCCTATGACAGCCGATCGCCACAATTGGCTGGCTGTGAGGAGGGAGGGAGGGAGGGAATATTTTTAAAATAACACACTTTTTTAAATAAAAACAACAACAAAAATATTTGCACCAAAAAAATAAACAATCTGGGGGCGATCAGACCCCACCAACAAAGAGCTCTGTTGGTGGGGAGAAAAGGGGCGGGAAATCACTTGTGTGCTGTGTTGTGCGGATCTGTAGCTTAGTCTTAAAGCTGCAGTGGCACATTTTGCTAAAAATGGCATGGTCACTAGGGGGTTTAGCCCTGCAGTCCTGAAGAGGTTAAATGTCGCTTATAGGAGGTTTTACTTATTTTTTCGTTTTTAAATTTCGCTTATTGGAGGTTTTACTTATTTTTTCGCTTTCAGTGCTGTAACAAGTCAATTTTTGTTTACACTTATTTTATCATTTTAAAATTCGTTTTCATACGTATAATGCTTAAATATCGTTTTCAACCTTATTCTATTAGAAATACATCGCTTTTGGTATTAACTTTTTTTTTTTTTTTTTTTTTTTACTTATAATGCATCGATTATAGTTTTCAGATGTATTAACTTACTAATATATCGCTTTTAATATTACCGTTATTTAAAGATTTTCAATGCGCACGTGATTGTAAGGCTATTTATTCTATTATAGATATACACCTTTTTCTATTTATAATATTATTAATGTGTACGTGATTTTAACACTATTTATTCTATTACAAATATATAAATTATTCTATTCATGTTATTTATAGTGAAGTATTTTAAGAATTAAATATATTATTGCTTATATGTGTGTAAGGGTGTTTGTGCAGTGGGGATGGTTAGGGTTAGGCACCACCAGGGGGGTGGTTAGGGTTAGGCACCACCAGGGGGGTGGTTAGGGTTAGGCACCACCAGGGGGGTGGTTAGGGTTAGGCACTACCAGGGGGTGGTTAGGGTTAGGCACCACCAGGGGGGTGGTTAGGGTTAGGCACCACCAGGGGGGTGGTTAGGGTTAGGCACCACCAGGGGGGTGGTTAGGGTTAGGCACCACCAGGGGGGTGGTTAGGGTTAGGCACCACCAGGGAGGTCTAAGGCTGCATTTCCACTTGTGCGGTGGGAATCGTCACGGGAAAAATTTGCATGCGGATGCGAATTTCGCATGCGGGTCTATGCAAATTTTCATGCAAATTCGCATGGATGACGATGTATGCGAATTTAACCATGGCAGTGCTGGTGTGATTTTCCATTGTTTCTATGCGAATTTGCATGAAAATTCGCATACCCAAACCGCATGCAAATTTCCTATTACATACATTGAATGCGATTCGCATAGCGGTATGCAGTATGCATATTCTGATGGTTCTGCTATGCAAATTATTTCTGCACAGAAAAACACAAAGGAATCCTGACAAGTGGAAACAGTCCCATTCACTTGTATTGCTATGCAAATTTGCATGCGAAAAACGCATGCAAATTCGCGATATTGGAAATGGGCCCTTAGGGTTAGGCACCACCAGGGGGGGTAGTTAGGGTTAGACACCACCAGGGGGGTGGTTAGGGTTAGGCACCACCAGGGGGGGTGGTTAGGGTTAGGCACCACCAGGGGGGGTGGTTAGGGTTAGGCACCACCAGGGGGGTGGTTAGGGTTAGGCACCACCAGGAGGAGTGGTTAGGGTTAGGCACCACCAGAGGGGTGGTTAGGGTTAGGCACCACCAGGGGGATGGTTAGGGTTAGGCACTGCCAGGGGGGTGGTTAGGGTTAGGCACCCCCAGGGGGGTGGTTAGGGTTAGGCACCACCAGGGGGGTGGTTAGGGTTAGGCACCACCAGGGGGGTGGTTAGGGTTCGGCACCACCAGGGGGGTGGTTAGGGTTAGGCACCACCAGAGGGGTGGTTAGGGTTAGGCACCACCAGGGGGATGGTTAGGGTTAGGCACTGCCAGGGGGGTGGTTAGGGTTAGGCACTACCAGGGGGTGGTTAGGGTTAGGCACCACCAGGGGGGTGGTTAGGGTTAGGCACCACCAGGGGGGTGGTTAGGGTTAGGCACCACCAGGGGGGGTGGTTAGGGTTAGGCACCACCAGGGGGAGTGGTTAGGTTTAGGCACCGCCAGGGGGGTGGTTAGGGTTAGGCACCACCAGGGAGCTGGTTAGGGTTAGGCACCACCAGGGGGTGGTTAGGGTTAGGCACTGCCAGGGGGGTGGTTAGGGTTAGGCACCACCAGGGGGGTGGTTAGGGTTAGGCACCACCAGGGGGGTGGTTAGGGTTAGGCACCACCAGGGGGGTGGTTAGGGTTAGGCACTGCCAGGGGGGTGGTTAGGGTTCGGCACCACCAGGGGGAGTGGTTAGGTTTAGGCACCACCAGGGGGGTGGTTAGGGTTATTTTATTTATTTTTATTTTTTTCTGGTTGGACGAATGTCTTTTTTCAACCATACGAACTATTTAACTGTAATTTGAGGGCTGAACCCTGTGCGGACTGAGCCTGTGGCGGGGCAGCGGATACGTTTCGAGCAGCACGGCTTCCTTGTTCCTTCCACCAATCGCTGGCTGGCTCTACTGACGGCAGTGGCGGTAGGCGGAGCCGTATACGCATAGAGCTGCACAGCTTCAGCCAATGACGTTCCTCTTCGTGTATGATGATGCGACGGTGGGCGGAGTGGATCCATACAGCAGCACAGCGGACGTTAGGGAAAATCGCAGCTACTGACGATCACTAGATCATCTTGATAGGTACTGTGGTTTCGGTTTAAAACTGCAAATCCGTTTAGCCCTATTCAGCAATGGTGCATCGTGGGGGACATCATATGCTCACTCCAACCTCAATAACTGCAAATAACTTCTGTTTTAAGAGGACAAACTTCTGTTTGTTTGTTTTTTTTGTTTTATTTAGATGATGATACAGGTGAAACTCGAAAAATGAGAATATCGCACAAAAGTCCATTTATTTCAGCAATTCCACTTAAAAGGTGAAACTAATATATGAAATAGACTCATTCCAAAAAATCTAAATCTCCGACCATTAGAATATTGTGAGAATGTTCAATATTCTAAACTCAAAGGTCCATATGCAATTACCTTTTACTCCTGAGTGATATTTTCACACTTGTCAAAAAAAGTTTTTTTAAATCTCTAGAAAGCAAGAAAATACCGTACTTAAAATTCTTTTAATAACACATTTTCACCTACTTGTTGGTACTATTTCAATTGCAAAGTGCTGAAAAGTTATTCTAAACAGAAAATGGAAAATTATCTCCTGGGAGAAAACTTAGGAGAAGAGGTGAATTGCATAGGAGCCAAAGTGTCAGACGCCAATCAGCTAGTTCATCCAAAACACCTGCAGAGGGTTCCTACTACATAGATTAGTTTCACCTTTTAAAAGCCCACCATTGCAAAATAAGTAGGCAGTTAAAACCTGACAGAACCGACAGGTTTTAGGCCAGTCCATCTCCTCATGGGGGATTCTCAGGGTTTTCTTTGTTTTCAATAGCAATTTAACTGCCAAAATAGTAAGATACCAGCCAGCCTCCCTACTCACTTGCAAACTATTTTGTCAGTTAGATTTTGCAACTGCTGTTCAGGAAATGCTGCTGAAAACAAAGAAAACCCTGAGAATCCCCCATGAGGAGATGGACTGGCCCAAAACCTGTCGGTCCTGTCAGATTTTTACTGCCTACTTTTTTGCGATAGTGGTCCTTTAAGTTGAATTACTAAAATAAATAAACTTTAGCTTGATATTCTAATTTTTTGAGTGTCACGGGTATTAACCCAGAGATCACATCAGGAGACATTACAAGATCTGTCCACAGAGAGAGAGGGGGGGTTCTCCAGTCTAATCTACACGCATCTTATAAAACCCACTGATCCGGAGCTTAGTTCTGTCACAACAAACAAACCCACTTTTCATGGGAGGTTTCTGTAAAATATCGCACCTCTTTTGTTCTTTTTGCTATCGGTTAACTGAGAATTCACTAAATTATTCAGCTATTACCATGGGATCTGTTTGCTACACACAAAATAATAGGCAGCGCGCTCGGTGTAATGTTAGACACAGTTCAGGTGTGATATGGAATATCCTATTGAAGTAGCAAGCCGAGCATCACATTCACAATGATAACCGCTGACGCCGGCACTTTATATGTTGAATTTAAAGCAAACCTGGAATTACTTGTGAAATCCTAAAGGTACTCATTGGACTTTGGGCCCCTTAGTGCACTTGGGGTGTAAAAAAGTGCCACACATGTGGTACCACCGTACTCAGGAGAAGTAGTATAATGTGTTTTGGGGTGTATTTTTACACATACCCATGCTGGGTGGTAGAAATATCTCTATAAATGACAATTGTTTGATTTCTTTTACACACAATTGTCCATTTACAGAGATATTTCTCCCACCCAGCATGGGTATGTGTAAAAATACACCCCAAAACACATTATACTACTTCTCCTGAGTACGGCAATACCACATGTGTGGCACTTTTTTGCACCCTAACTGCGCTAAGGGGCCCAAAGTCCAATGAGTACCTTTAGGATTTCACAGGTCATTTTTGTTTCAAGACTACTTCTCACGGTTTAGGGCCTCTAAAATGCCAGGGCAGTATAGGAACCCCACTAATGACCCCATTTTAGAAAGAAGACACCCCAAGGTATTCCGTTAGGAGTATGGTGAGTTCATAGAAGTTTTTATTTTTTTGTCACAAGTTAGCGGAAATTGATTTTAATTATTTTTTTTCACAAAGTGTCATTTTCCGCTAACTTGTGACAAAAAATAAAATCTTCTATGAACTCACCATACTACTAACGGAATACCTTGGGGTGTCTTCTTTCTAGAATGGGGTTATTTGTGGGGTTTCTATACTGCCCTGGCAGTATTTTTACACATACCCATGCTGGGTGGGAGAAATATTTCTGTAAATGACAATTGTTTGATTTTTTTTACACACAATTGTCCATTTACTGAGAGATTTCTCCCACCCAGCATGGGTATGTGTAAAAATACACTCCAAAACACATTCTACTACTTTTCCTGAGTACGGCGGTACCACATGTGTGACACTTTTTTGCAGCCTAGGTGCGCTAAGGGGCCCAACATCCTATTCACAGGTCATTTTGAGGCATTTGTTTTCTAGACTACTCCTCACGGTTTAGGGCCCCTAAAATGCCAGGGCAGTATAGGAACCCCACAAGTGACCCCATTTTAGAAAGAAGACACTCCAAGGTATTCCGTTAGGTGTATGGCGAGTTTATAGAAGATTTTATTTTTTGTCACAAGTTAGTGAAAAATGACACTTTGTGAAAAAAAAAAAAACAATAAAAATCAATTTCCGCTAACTTTTGACAAAAAATAAAATCTTCTATGAACTCGTCATACACCTAACAGAATACCTTGGGGTGTCTTTTTTCTAAAATGGGGTCACTTGTGGGGTTCCTATACCGCCCTGGCATTTTACGGGCCCAAAACCGTGAGTAGTCTGGAAACCAAATGTCTCAAAATGACTGTTCAGGGGTATAAGCATCTGCAAATTTTGATGACAGGTGGTGTATGAGGGGGCGAATTTTGTGGAACCAGTCATAAGCAGGGTGGCCTTTTAGACAGGTTGTATTGGGCCTGATCTGATGGATAGGAGTGCTATGGGGGTGACAGGAGGTGATTGATGGGTGTCTCAGGGGGTGGTTAGAGGGGAAAATAGATGCAATCAATGCACTGGGGAGGTGATCAGAAGGGGGTCTGAGGGGGATCTGAGGGTTTGGCCGAGTGATTAAGAGCCCACACGGGGCAAATTAGGGCCTGATCTGATGGGTAGGTGTGCTAGGGGGTGACAGGAGGTGATTGATGGGTGTCTCAAGGTGTGATTAGAGGGGGGAATAGATGCAAGCAATGCACTGGCGAGGTGATCAGGGCTGGGGTCTGAGGGTGTGGGCGGGTGATTGAGTGCCCTAGGGGCAGATAGGGGTCTAATCTGATGGGTAGCAGTGACAGGGGGTGATTGATGGGTAATTAGTGGGTGTTTAGGGTAGAGAACAGATGTAAACACTGCACTTGGAAGGTGATCTGACGTCGGATCTGCGGGCGATCTATTGGTGTGGGTGGGTGATCAGATTGCCCGCAAGGGGCAGGTTAGGGGCTGATTGATGGGTGGCAGTGACAGGGGGTGATTGATGGGTGGCAGCGACAGGGGGTGATTGATGGGCGATTGACAGGTGATCAGAGGGTTATTACAGGGAAGCACAGATGTAAATATTGCACTGGCGAATTGATAAGGGGGGGGGGGGGTCTGAGGGCAATCTGAGCGTGTAGGCGGGTGATTGGGTGCCCACAAGGGGCAGATTAGGGTCTGATCTGATGGGTAACAGTGACAGGTGGCGATAGGGGGTGATTGATGGGTGATTGATGGGTAATTAGTGGGTGTTTAGGGTAGAGAACAGATGTAAACACTGCACTTGGGAGGTGATCTGACGTCGGATCTGCGGGCGATCTATTGGTGTGGGTGGGTGATCAGATTGCCCGCAAGGGGCAGGCTAGGGGCTGATTGATGGGTGGCAGTGACAGGGGGTGATTGATGGGTGATTGACAGGTGATTGACAGGTGATTGACAGGTGATCAGGGGGGATAGATGCATACAGTACACGGGGGGGGGGGTCTGGGGAGAATCTGAGGGGTGGGGGGGTGATCAGGAGTCCCCAGGGTGCAGTTAGGGACCTAATAAAAAAATAGCGTTGACAGATAGTGACAGGGAGTGATTGATGGGTAATTAGGGGGGTGATTGGGTGCAAACAGGGGTCTGGGGGGTGGGCGGGGGGGGTGTGAGGGGTGCTATGGGCGATCAGAGGGCAGGGGAGGGGGAAATCAGTGTGCTTGGGTGTGACATAGGGTGGCTGCAGCCTGCCCTTGTGGTCCCTCGGACACTGGGACCACCAGGGCAGGAGGCAGCCTGTATAATACACTTTGTAAACATTACAAAGTGTATTATACACTTTGTATGCGGCGATCCGGGTGCTTGTAACCCGCCGGCGCTTCCGAACGGCCGGCAGGTTACAGCGCGAGGGGGGTTGAGCCAGTCCCCGGCGGCCGATCGCGTCACGAATGACGCGATTGCCCCGCCGATGCCCGTAAAAGGACCGCCACCTCTGTGCATGTGGCGGTCCTTGTGGGGTCCACCTCCCAGCCGCCTCTGTGCGTTGGGCGGTCGGGAAGTGGTTAAAGAGAAACTCTGACCAAGAATTGAACTTTATCCCAATCAGTAGCTGATACCCCCTTTTACATGAGCAATCTACTCCTTTTCACAAACAGATCATCAGGGGGCGCTGTATGGCTGATATTGTGGGGAAACCCCTCCCACAAGAAACTCTGAGGACCATGGTACTCCTGGCAGTTTCCTGTCTGTGAACCTTGTTGCATTGTGGGAAATAGCTGTTTACAGCTGTTTCCAACTGCCAAAAATGCATGCAGCAGCTACATCACCTGCCAGCAGTAAAAATGTCACCATGTGATAAATGTCAGAATGTAAATCAGGGATTTAAAAGATTTTACAATGAGCAAACACTGAACTAAATCATTTATTTATAATTATACATGAAGTACTTTTTTATTACATTATTTTCACTGGAGTTCCTCTTTAAATGCTTCAGCGTGGCGGCATCACAAGGCAGATTCTCAAAGATGTCATGCTGAATATAGATCGGGAATCGGCCTGCAGTTTATGGCAGCCAAACAGATCTCTCTACAATCAGATTCAATCAGAGAGAGATCTGTCTCTTGGTCAATCGGCTACCAGAATTGCTAGATATACGGTCACCTTTAGTCCCAGCAAAGTGCTGAGTGCGATAGCATGTGCAAACTGGGGGCAGAAGCTCACCAACTGATTATAGGACCACAATCGCGAAAAAAGTAGGCAGTTTAAATCTGACAGAACCGATAGGTTTTGGGCCAGTCCATCTCCTCATGGAGTCAGGGTTTTCTTTGTTTTCAACAGCATTTCCTGAATGCAGCCAGTCTCCCTAATCCCTAACGACTAATCACAATTTTGTCAGTTAGACTTTGCAGCTGCTGTTCAGGAAATGCTGTTGAAAACAAAGAAAACCCTGAGAATCCCCTATGAGGAGATGAACTGGCCTAAAACCTGCCAGTTTTGTCACATTTTAACTGCCTATTTTTGTTTGCGATAGTGGTCCTTTAAACATTGTGTTCAGTTAACAAAATGTCAGAAAACAAGAACGCCATTTGGACTGTTGGAATCCTCAAGCCTTGACATGGGTTGCAGGCGCATCTTCCTGCTTCTTGTGGATGCCTCCGAAGAAAGCGGTAAGCAGCACTTCCTGTGCATGGCAACTTTACCAAACTCTAGTGCACCAGGCCTACTATTGTCACTGTCAGTGCTGAAATAGGACCTCCATACAAAAACTAAAAACCGCCAGCGCTGCTGTAATGAAAAGTTATACTTACCTCCGGAGTCTTGTCCCACGCAGCCGTCCTGAAGACCCGGCATCACTCCACTTCCGTCTCTTGGCCCCGCCTCCCCTCTCTCCTTAGAGAAAATACACCAAGTTGCATTAAAATTGCCGTGCATTTTTTCTCGGAGGAGAGAGGGGAAGCGTGGCCAAGAGTCGGAAGTGGAGTGATGCCGGGTCTTCAGGACGGCTGCGTGGGACAAGACTCCGAAGGTAAGTATAACTTTTCTTCACAGCAGCGCTGGCGGTTTTTTATTTCTTTGTATAGAGGTCCTCTTGGAAGTAGAATAATAATTTCCTGCCACTATCTTGATGCAGGGAAAGCTAATTTCATGGTGATTAAATGGCGAGAGACTCAATGGGATGCTTCCACCTTACTGAAACATCCACCAAACCTGATGAATGGTTTTATTCTTTACTAGCAGACCCAAGCCCGTTTACGGGCTCTAGGGTCTGCGTTTTTCTCTGCCGCCCACCGCCGCATGTACTGCGCACGCGCACCCGACAGGCACCCGCCGAACACGTGCGCACGCACCTGCTGCACACCCGCCGCGCGCACACAGGCCGCCCGCTCACACGCCCGCCTGTCTCCGTCCCTGTCCTCCTGTCTGTGTGAGGCTGGGTCTGTGCTGAGCACATGCGCTGTAGCAGAAAGCACGGACCCAGCTACACAGGGACAGCTGCCTATTATTATATAGGATTAACCTCTTATGAAGCTTTTCTCATAGGTATCTATTTCTTTACTAGTTCTGTTTCTTCAGATCTTTCATGTACAATTATATAATAATCTACTGTATATAACTTCAGATAAGCCAAACTTTTTATTCCAAAATTTAGGGCTAAAACTGGGGTCATCAACTTATCCAGGGGTGATATGTGCGAGGCCCCTCTATGCAGAGTCCTTGTGGTTCCCGGCAGCTTTATATCTAGCCATTTCAGCTCCAATCTCACTGCAGTCACATGACAGTGAGCCTGGAGCTCTAGCGGTCACTTCCAGAAACACTGCGGTCACATGACAGTGAGCCTGGAGCTCTAGCGGCCACCTCCATGCTCACTGTGGTCACATGACAGTGAGCCTGGAGCTCTAGCAGCCACCTCCAGCCTCACTATGGTCACATGACAGTGAGCCTGGAGCTCTAGCAGCCACCTCCAGCCTCACTATGGTCACATGACAGTGAGCCTGGAGCTCTAGCAGCCACCTCCAGCCTCACTATGGTCACATGACAGTGAGCCTGGAGCTCTAGCAGCCACCTCCAGCCTCACTATGGTCACATGACAGTGAGCCTGGAGCTCTAGCGGCCACCTTAAGGCTCACTGCAGTCATATGAGAGTGAGCCTGGAGCTCTAGCGGCCACCTCCAGCCTCACTATGGTCACATGACAGTGAGCCTGGAGCTCTAGCGGCCACCTTAAGGCTCACTGCAGTCACATGACAGTGAGCCTGGAGCTCTAGCGGTCACTTCCAGGAACACTGCGGTCACATGACAGTGAGCCTGGAGCTCTAGCAGCCACCTCCATGCTCACTGTGGTCACATGACAGTGAGCCTGGAGCTCTAGTAGCCACTTCCAGCCTCACAATGGTCACATGACAGTGAGCCTGGAGCTCTAGCGGCCACCTCCAGGCTCACTGTGGTCACATGACAGTGAGCCTAGAGCTCTAGCGGCCACCTCCAGCCTCACTATGGTCACATGACAGTGAGCCTGGAGCTCTAGCAGCCACCTCCAGCCTCACTATGGTCACATGACAGTGAGCCTGGAGCTCTAGCGGCCACCTCCAGCCTCACTATGGTCACATGACAGTGAGCCTGGAGCTGTAGCGGCCACCTTAAGGCTCACTGCAGTCATATGAGAGTGAGCCTGGAGCTCTAGCGGCCACCTCCAGCCTCACTATGGTCACATGACAGTGAGCCTGGAGCTCTAGCGGCCACCTTAAGGCTCACTGCAGTCACATGACAGTGAGCCTGGAGCTCTAGCGGTCACTTCCAGGAACACTGCGGTCACATGACAGTGAGCCTGGAGCTCTAGCAGCCACCTCCATGCTCACTGTGGTCACATGACAGTGAGCCTGGAGCTCTAGTAGCCACCTCCAGCCTCACAATGGTCACATGACAGTGAGCCTGGAGCTCTAGCGGCCACCTCTAGCCTCACTATGGTCACATGACAGTGAGCCTGGAGCTCTAGCAGCCACCTCCAGCCTCACTATGGTCACATGACAGTGAGCCTGGAGCTCTAGCGGCCACCTCCAGCCTCACTATGGTCACATGACAGTGAGCCTGGAGCTGTAGCGGCCACCTTAAGGCTCACTGCAGTCATATGAGAGTGAGCCTGGAGCTCTAGCGGCCACCTCCAGCCTCACTATGGTCACATGACAGTGAGCCTGGAGCTCTAGCGGCCACCTTAAGGCTCACTGCAGTCACATGACAGTGAGCCTGGAGCTCTAGCGGTCACTTCCAGGAACACTGCGGTCACATGACAGTGAGCCTGGAGCTCTAGCAGCCACCTCCATGCTCACTGTGGTCACATGACAGTGAGCCTGGAGCTCTAGTAGCCACCTCCAGCCTCACAATGGTCACATGACAGTGAGCCTGGAGCTCTAGCGGCCACCTCCAGCCTCACTATGGTCACATGACAGTGAGCCTGGAGCTCTAGCAGCCACCTCCAGCCTCACTATGGTCACATGACAGTGAGCCTAGAGCTCTAGCGGCCACCTTAAGGCTCACTGCAGTCATATGAGAGTGAGCCTGGAGCTCTAGCGGCCACCTCCAGCCTCACTATGGTCACATGACAGTGAGCCTGGAGCTCTAGCGGCCACCTCCAGCCTCACTATGGTCACATGACAGTGAGCCTGGAGCTCTAGCAGCCACCTCCAGCCTCACTATGGTCACATGACAGTGAGCCTGGAGCTCTAGCGGCCACCTCCAGCCTCACTATGGTCACATGACAGTGAGCCTGGAGCTCTAGCGGCCACCTTAAGGCTCACTGCAGTCATATGAGAGTGAGCCTGGAGCTCTAGCGGCCACCTCCAGCCTCACTATGGTCACATGACAGTGAGCCTGGAGCTCTAGCGGCCACCTTAAGGCTCACTGCAGTCACATGACAGTGAGCCTGGAGCTCTAGCGGTCACTTCCAGGAACACTGCGGTCACATGACAGTGAGCCTGGAGCTCTAGCAGCCACCTCCATGCTCACTGTGGTCACATGACAGTGAGCCTGGAGCTCTAGCGGCCACCTCCAGCCTCACTATGGTCACATGACAGTGAACCTGGAGCTCTAGCGGCCACCTCCAGCCTCACTATGGTCACATGACAGTGAGCCTGGAGCTCTAGCAGCCACCTCCAGCCTCACTATGGTCACATGACAGTGAGCCTGGAGCTCTAGCAGCCACCTCCAGCCTCACTATGGTCACATGACAGTGAGCCTGGAGCTCTAGCAGCCACCTCCAGCCTCACTATGGTCACATGACAGTGAGCCTGGAGCTCTAGCGGCCACCTTAAGGCTCACTGCAGTCATATGAGAGTGAGCCTGGAGCTCCAGCGGCCACCTCCAGCCTCACTATGGTCACATGACAGTGAGCCTGGAGCTCTAGCGGCCACCTTAAGGCTCACTGCAGTCACATGACAGTGAGCCTGGAGCTCTAGCGGTCACTTCCAGGAACACTGCGGTCACATGACAGTGAGCCTGGAGCTCTAGCAGCCACCTCCATGCTCACTGTGGTCACATGACAGTGAGCCTGGAGCTCTAGTAGCCACCTCCAGCCTCACAATGGTCACATGACAGTGAGCCTGGAGCTCTAGCGGCCACCTCCAGCCTCACTATGGTCACATGACAGTGAGCCTGGAGCTCTAGCGGCCACCTCCAGCCTCACTATGGTCACATGACAGTGAGCCTGGAGCTCTAGCGGTCACCTCCAGGCTCACTGTGGTCACATGACTGTGAGCCTGAAGCTCTAGCGGTCACCTCCAGGAACACTGCGGTCACATGACAGTGAGCCTGAAGCTCCAGTGGCAAGTTATAAAGCAGCTTGGAAGATGCATGGACTCAAGCTGGAGTGAGGAGAGGTAGCTATGCCTGCTTCATGGCACACTTTCAGTGCTTGCTCTGCATGGGGTGCGGGGATATCACATGGAGGGGTGGTTGTCAGCCTATCGAGGGGTCACTGCATTTGGCCTATTTTTTATGCCAAACATGGTGGAAGGGGCTTATCCATGGATGTGATTATCCGCTAGTATATACAGTACTTCATTTCTGTAGTAAATACTATGGGCCTGATTCACAAAGCGGTGCAAACTTTTTCGCGGACTTTTGCGCGCGCAATTTGCCGCGATCGCGCGAATTGCGGAAAATTGCGTGCGCAAAAGTCCGCGAAAAAGTTTGCACCGCTTTGTGAATCAGGCCCTATAAATCTTCCTAAGTCACCCTAGCCAATCTTCCAGCTACCACGCTGCTAATGAATATTCAAAAATCATTAGCTTATTGTATGGTATAAATACTTCCTCAATATATGGAAACAAGTCTGTCGTCTTCATGGGAGAAAAAACGTGTATGACTTCTGAAATTCAGAGGAAGAAAAGGAAAGTGATGAAGCATGCGGCGGGCCGATACGCCATGACAAGGCCTTTGATGATCCTCAGGCAGAATTAAAACATATTGTTGACTTGTTCCAAGTAATTGGATTCCGTGAAGGAACTATGGAGAGGTGTGTTTGTTGGCACTTGAGTCAGAAGGTTACTCTCTGAAATATCTGTCACACCTTAGCACTAGAGTGCTTCTCAATGTGCGATGTAAAGAAACATTGACATTTCTTGCTTGGAACCGAACGAGACACGAACGCCAGCAAGACGTGTTTCCCGTAGGAGGAAGGCCTGGAGAATAGTGATGTTACATAACTCTGACGGCAGGATTATAGCCCTCTGACATTCCCAGCATGCTTCCATTGAAGCTCACACACAGGAGTCATGAATGGGGTTGGGGAAGAAAGGTTTATTTTGTGGCTCGTTTGAAAGACGTGATTCCTGATAATCCCTCTGAACGATAACAGGCAGGTGAATATTTGGGGCATCAGACCTGGCTCCTCTTAGATCTCGCTCATAAAAGGATCATGAAAGTCCACGACGTGTTGTGATCGAGAAGCTCCACCTGCGTGTGTGTGTCATGCACGGAGCTGTCAGGTTTTCAGAGAAGACACATTAAAGGGACGCCGGACCTGAGGAGGTTTATCATGTGACTCATCTTGTTTTCATAGACTGATAGCTCTTTTATCGCTAATCGTGTGTTACAAGTGCCACCTGTAAGGATGAACCAAGCTTTTTTTTTCTGAACGTGTTTATCATGCCAAACATCTCCTCAGCCCCGCATATTCAGCAGCTAAGGGCTTCTTAACTTGACACTCTAAGTCTGCCCCTATGGACACTAATCCCATAATGCTTAGTAATCGCTTTTGTTTTTTAGATTGCTTTTAAGAAGAAGACATTGTCGTATCTTTGATGTGGCTTCTCTTTTTATTTGAGAAATGGGAATTCTTTAGGAAGTTATTATGTAACGCTTAGGCTTATTTCGGACTGTGGTCTGATGACGTGGTGGTGTGTCCACTGTTGCCTTGTTTATTTGTCTTACACCTCTGTTTTGATTGTGAGATTAGTAAGGGCCTGTACATGATTTGGGCACAGGGATCAGCAGGTGTCTTATAGACTCCTGAAGAAAGTATCGGTAATTGGTTGTCCAGGCAGTAAGCTTGATGCCCAATGCATTATTAGTATCTGATCAGATTCAGAGTAGCTGATCTGACACTAGGTAGGAAAGGAATAGTGGAGCTGTTCATCTATTTTGTAGACAATTTGCTACAGTAGTGAAATAAAATTATAGGAGAGTTTCTGGAATGATCTCAAAGAAATAAACTTACAGGAGGATTTCTGAATGATTTCAAAGAAATGAACTTATAGGAGAGTTTCTCAAATGACCTCCAAGAAATAAACTTATAGAAGAGTTTCTCAAATGATCTCGAAGAAATAAACTTATAGGAGGGTTTCTGAATGATCTCAAAGAAAAGAACTTATAGGAGAGTTTCTCAAATGACCTCCAAGAAATAAACTTATAGAAGAGTTTCTCAAATGATCTCGAAGAAATAAACTTACAGGAGGATTTCTGAATGATTTCAAAGAAATGAACTTATAGGAGAGTTTCTCAAATGATCTCGAAGAAATAAACTTATAGGAGGGTTTCTGAATGATCTCAAAGAAAATAACTTATAGGAGAGTTTCTCAAATGACCTCCAAGAAATAAACTTATAGAAGAGTTTCTCAAATGATCTCGAAGAAATAAACTTATAGAAGAGTTTCTCAAATGATCTCGAAGAAATAAACTTACAGGAGGATTTCTGAATGATTTCAAAGAAATGAACTTATAGGAGAGTTTCTCAAATGACCTCAAAGAAATAAACTTATAGGAGAGTTTCTCAAATGACCTCAAAGAAATAAACTTATAGGAGGGTTTCTCAAATG
The DNA here is from genome assembly GCF_040937935.1 of Hyperolius riggenbachi. Classification (NCBI taxonomy): domain Eukaryota; kingdom Metazoa; phylum Chordata; class Amphibia; order Anura; family Hyperoliidae; genus Hyperolius; species Hyperolius riggenbachi. The sequence continues at coordinate 245,917,464 of NC_090656.1, forward strand.
ACCTCCAAGAAATAAACTTATAGGAGGGTTTCTCAAATGACCTCCAAGAAATAAACTTATAGGAGGGTTTCTCAAATGATCTCGAAGAAATAAACTTATAGGAGGGTTTCTGAATGATCTCAAAGAAAATAACTTATAGGAGAGTTTCTCAAATGACCTCCAAGAAATAAACTTATAGAAGAGTTTCTCAAATGATCTCGAAGAAATAAACTTATAGAAGAGTTTCTCAAATGATCTCGAAGAAATAAACTTACAGGAGGATTTCTGAATGATTTCAAAGAAATGAACTTATAGGAGAGTTTCTCAAATGACCTCAAAGAAATAAACTTATAGGAGAGTTTCTCAAATGATCTCATAGAAATAAACTTATAGGAGTGTCTCTGAATGATCTCATAGAAATAAACTTATAGGAGTGTCTCTGAATGATCTCATAGAAATAAACTTATAGGAGGGTTCCAAGTGGGTGTTATTATACGTGCTCATATAATTGTTGTTCTAGGCACTGTGTGTATTGACCTGAGGAATCGGGCTAGTACCCGTGAAACGCATTGTCTATTTTGTGTAAGAGAGGTAAGAGGTCTTATTATTCTTATTATTCTCTTATTCTTATTTTAACTATAAAACTATTAGAAGTTTGTATATATTTTTACTCTAAAGCACCTCCATCCTTACGAGGCTACAATAGTGGTTGTTTTGGTGCCGGGGGGAGGGTAGTGTTAGGCTCTTGGAGGGGGAGGGGCGAGTGAAGGGCATTACGTAAGAGGCGGGGTCTGGTTTTGGCACTAGGAGGGGAGGGTTTAAGTGAGAATGTGTGCCAAGTAAATTCGTGGTGAAATATGGGTTATGTAAATTACCAATATTTTTACTTGCACCATCCGGGAATCCCTACTGACGCAGCGCGCTGCGATACGTACTCTGTACACGGTTCCACCTGACCGATTTCAGCATATTGGTTCCTAGACTGCATTGTCTGATGGTGACATTTATGGGTGTTGCGAGAAAGCACTGTTGCATGCAATTTATGTCCACGGTGCAAAATCGTTACATTTAGTGTAAATTGACCGGGGTCAGCAATGCAATGGAGATCAATGCAGGTTTTTTTGTAAAACGCACATCCACCTGCTCAGCAGAGTAACCCAAAAGTGTGCTCACTCAGGCCCTAACTGCTGTTCAGCAGTATCAGAAATATGGGTGAAGCAATAAACATGGCACTCACAGCAGCTTCTAAAGAGGATCTGTAACCCCAGGCCTGAACTTCATCCCAATCAGTAGCTGATACCCCCTTTCCCATGAGAAATCTATTCATTTTCTCAAATAGATCATCAGGGGGCGCTGTATGGCTGATATTGTGGTGAAACCCCTCCCACAGTGTGATGTCAGGGCCATGGTCCTGACAGTTTCCTGTCTGTGAACCTCGTTGCATTGTGGGAAACTGCCAGGCATGCAATATCTCCCTCTGTGCATAGAACTCTCAGTAATGAACATTCTGCAGAGCTGCACCTAAAGATGTCACCACCAGTGATACATTTCAGATTGTATATCAGGGAGAGGAAAGATTTTACAACGGCCAAACACTGACTAAATAATCTATCAATGAATACTGTAAACAATAAGGCCCCGTTCACATTACAAACGCGGACGGCCGTGCGTTCGGAACGCAATGCATACGAACGCACGCCATCTGCGTTTTGAATGCCGCACATTTTTGGAAAAAATGCGTGCAGCATGCGTTCCCGGACGGCAAAGGTCCGGAACGCATGCAGTGTGAACATCAGACAGTGCAGTCTATACACTGCCTGATGTCGTGCGTGTCGGCCTCCTGCACGCGTTCCAGAAACGCGTGCAGTGTGAACATCAGACAGTGCAGTCTATACACTGCCTGATGTCGTGCGTGTCGGCCTCCTGCACGCGTTCCAGAAACGCGTGCAGTGTGAACGGGGTCTAAGCAATTTTATTCATTACATTATTGCAGGAAGCTTACAGAGGCGGGGAGGGAAGGGACGCAGGCTGGGAGCCGCACTATACAGGAGGCAGGGGAGCTGCGGTGAGTGGCAGCCAAAAGATAAACAGCCGACTACCAACAATCTGCGTGTCGCTAGTCTGCCGGTTTTTATAATGGGGGTCAGCATAGCCCGGGAGGAGGGGCTAGATGCACTATAGAAGGACACAGAGGCAGGTCATTGTATACAGAATGTGCCTCTGTGTCCTAATAGGAATTTACAAACCCACCTCAGGTTCTCTTTAAGAAGTCGCTCTCTGTAGATCGTAGGTATGAAAGGCAGGGTAAAACGTCACGGAACGTAGAGAACAGAGGCGCCAGCAGAGTAAAAATCGTTAAAAACAGGAGATGTAGTGGTGGACTTACCTGCTCCAAAGGACACAAGATAAACATATTAATGTCTAAACAAAGCAAATGTATTCATATACTCCACAAAAGTTTTCAATGCGTTTTGCAGGCGTGACCCCGCTTCATCAGGCAGTGTATCACAACCCAATGTGGAACTTGCACTGGGGCACATTGCACCTCAGGGGTGTTATGCAATTTAGGCACCGGCTATTGCCAGCAGCCAAATGACCTTGTATTTTTTTCTAGTATTTCTGAATGCCACTATAACTGTAATTCTCATGATGGCCTATGGCGGCGCCCAAGTGATTGGTGCAGCAGTGCACCACAATTAGCTGAACTGGCCCTAAAACAACCTGCAGTAACCATGTCAGGTCCTGTTGGATGCGGACACGTTCATCAGCGGTTTCATCATTATTATTAGTTAGTATTTATATAGCGGCGACATATTCCGCAGAGCTGTACAGAGTACATAGTCTTGTCACCTAACTGTCCCTCAGAGGAGCTCACAATCTAATTCCTACCATAGTCATATGTCTAAGTATGTATCGTGTATTTATTGTACTCTAGGGCCAATTTAGGGGGAAGCCCAGGGCTGGGCCGAGGCATAGGCTGGAGAGGCTCCAGCCTCAGGGCGCAGTGTAGGAGGGGGCGCAGAATTCATTCAGCTGTCATTCCTAATTGTGTTTGAAGCAGAAAGAAATAAGAAAAGGGGATACACAGCAGTGACTGCAAGCCAGATAACTAGACATTAAGGTGTTGGGGAGGTTGTGGGCCCTGTGGCACCTCTTAGAGTAATAGCAATCGGTGTGTGACGGCTGGGGTGGAAGGGATGGAGGGAGGGGCCTCTTAGTGTAATAGCAATCAGTGTGTGACGGCTGGGGTGGGAGGGATGGAGGGAGGGGCCTCTTAGTGTAATAGCAATCTGTGTGTGACAGCTGGGGTGGGAGGGATGAGGAGGGGCCTCTTAGTGTAATAGCAATCAGTGTGTGACGGCTGGGGTGGGAGGGATGGAGGAGGGGCCTCTTAGTGTAATAGCAATCAGTGAGTGACGGCTGGGGTGGGAGGGATGGGGAGGAGCCTCTTAGTGTAATAGCAATCAGTGTGTGACGGCTGGGGTGGAAGGGATGGAGGGGCCTCTTAGTCTAATAGCGATCAGTGTGTGACGGCTGGGGTGGGAGGGATGGGGGAGGGGCCTCTTAGTGTAATAGCAATCAGTGAGTGACGGCTGGGGTGGGAGGGATGGGGAGGAGCCTCTTAGTGTAATAGCAATCAGTGTGTGACGGCTGGGGTGGAAGGGATGGAGGGGCCTCTTAGTCTAATAGCGATCAGTGTGTGACGGCTGGGGTGGGAGGGATGGGGGAGGGGCCTCTTAGTGTAATAGCAATCAGTGTGTGATGGCTGGGGTGGGAGGGATGGGGAGGGGCCTCTTAGTGTAATAGCAATCAGTGTGTGATGGCTGGGGTGGGAGGGATGGGGGAGGGGCCTCTTAGTGTAATAGCAATCAGTGTGTGACGGCTGGGGTGGGAGGGATGGGGAGGGGCCTCTTAGTGTAATAGCAATCAGTGTGTGACGGCTGGGGTGGGAGGGATGGGGAGGGGCCTCTTAGTGTAATAGCAATCAGTGTGTGACGGCTGGGGTGGGAGGGATGGGGAGGGGCCTCTTAGTGTAATAGCAATCAGTGTGTGATGGCTGGGGTGGGAGGGATGGGGGCCCTGGGGCACCTCTTAGTCTAATAGCAATCAGTGTGTGACGGCTGGGGTGGGAGGGATGTTAGGGGCCTCTTAGTGTAATAGCAATCAGTGTGTGGCGGCTGGGGTGGGAGGGATGGAGGAGGGGCCTCTTAGTGTAATAGCAATCAGTGTGTGATGGCTGGGGTGGGAGGGATGGGGGGCGCACTTTGGTGTCTCAGCCTTGGGTGCTGGAGGACCTTGTCCCGCCTCTGGGGAAGCCAATTAACTTATCTGTATGTTTTTGGGATTTGGGAGGAAACCGGAGTGCCCAGAGGAAACCCACACAGACACGGGGAGACATACAAACTCCTTGCAGATGTTGACCTGGCTGGGATTCGACCTGTGCTGCCCCTTCATTCCCTTCTTGTTAGGGGTTCCTGGTTCCTTTGTGTTAGTGAGGACATGTTGTCACACGCGGTTCTACCTCCCTAGTGTTCCTCAGCCCAGACCTCACATCAAAGCAGCAGCGAATACACTGAGAGTTCTTTGCAAAAGCTCAATACCACCACCTATTAAGTGTAACATGACAACTCCCTCCTTAAGATGAAATCCATATCAAAGTCCGGCTTCCTATATTGTTTCCACGACACCCACATGCCTTTCGCATCGGTAATTAATATGTTTTTGTATATTTATAGCTTGTATGCAGTAAGTCGTAGATCAAACACGCATTACAAACAAATTACTGCTTCATTTTGTGGTCTTTGATGTCATTTTTGGTATTGTTGCTGCACAATGTGTGCAGAGCTACCAGTAATGGCGGCACTCACTGAGGGTATAATGACGCTAAACAGTCACTCTGACAGTAATCCATGAATTGTCAGTCTCTCCAATTATGTGCTCAGCACACAACTGTTAGGTTCAGAGTGTTAAAGTCGGGATTTCAAACAGTTTATGTTTTATCTTTGGATGGAGGCGCACAAATGGTTAGGCCATAGTCATGTCACCGACTGTCCTCAGAGGAGCTCACAATCTAATCCTACCATAGTCATAGTCTAATGTCCTACCATATTATCTATATATATAATAGAGTAAGTGCCTCAACCTTCAAGCAAGAAGAAGAAATAGAGCCCTGCCCCCAGGGCCGGTCCAAGCAAGAAGAAGGGGCCAGTCCAAGCAAGAAGAAGGGGCTGGTCCAAGCAAGAAGAAGTAGTGTCATATCAAACCAAGGGCAAAGAGAGATAATTTGCATATTCAGTAGCAGTGCATTGTGGGTAACCACAAATGTTCACTTATAGCTGAATTATTGCAGATTTGCTTCTGTTTTAAGAAGGAAAATTACACCAAGCTTTGCTTTTTTTTAGTAGGAGGGCTTTTTGGTCTCTTTTATCCCCCTATACATTCTTAGTAGTTTGGGTCACCCTAAACTGCTTGGTTACTCTGTTGTACTGGTCCAAGCCCTATCTCAAACAGCCATATCAATCTCTGCTTTGTACTGATGAGGACTAAATGTCTGAAACAGGCTGTCACATGTGGATTTGATATGACTGTGTAAAATTTAAAGCTATAGGCTTGCTATACACCAGTGGTTCTGGATGCTTGCTTGGCTTACTAAGGGTGAAAAGGAATTATTTGCATATTAAGTAGCAGTGTATTGTGGGTAGCCACAAATGTTCACTTATAGCTGAATTATTGCAAATTTCCTTCTGTTTTAGGAAGGCAAATTACACCAAGCTTTGCTTTTATTAGTAGGAGGTCTTTTTGGTCCCTTTTATCCCCCTATACATTCCGAGTGGTTAGGGCCCTTCCACACCAGAGGGATTTTTCGGCGTTTTAACGCCACGGCCAAAGTTGGCGTTTTGCTAGGTAAAAGAAAGTCCATAGACTTTCATTTTACCTTTCACATCTAACTCGGCGTTTTGGAGCGTTGCGTTTCAACGCTCCCAGGAGCTTTTTCAGGGCTGTTTACAGCCGAAGTTGGCTGTTGGCGTTTCAATGATAGTCAATGGAAAACGCCAACTTCAGCGTTTTCAAAGCCTTTTCAAAGCGTTTTACAGCTATCTTGTTCACTTATTTTTATAGAAGAAAAAAAAAAAGGACATTTTCATATGGGCTGTAAAACTCTTTCAAAAGGCTTTGATAACGCTTTGAAAACGCTATGTATTGGCGTTAAGCAAAAGGCTGACTTTCAGCCTTTTCTACCGCAGCCTCTAGTGTGAAAGAGCCCTTAGGGTCACCCTGAGCTGCTTGGTTACTCTGTTGTACTGGTCCAAGCCCTATCTCATACAGCCATATCAATCCCTGCCATGTACTGATGAGGACCAAAAGTCTGAAACAGGCTGTCTATATGTGAGTTTAATATGACTGTGTAAAATTTAAAGCTATATGCTTGCTATACACCAGTGGCTCTGGATGCTTGCTTGACTTACCAAGGTGGAAAAGGGGTAATTTATTTAGTAGCAGTGCCTTGTGGGTAACCACAAATGTTCACTTATAGCTGAATTATTGCAGATTTCCTTCTGTTTCAAAAAGGCAAATTACGCCAATACAGTGTGCGGCATTGCAGGAAGTGATGACAGTGGAACGCACGATGGAACACGGAAGACGTGAGTCATCCCCACCCGCTGCCTCTTACTAATAGTTGCGGCTGCTACTGTGCTTAAGCAGGAGGGGGAGCGCACATGGGGGACCCAGGTGAGGGGGGGGGTAGAGCACACATGGGTGACCCAGTTAATGGGGGTCCAACCCCTCTCCCCGCCGCTGTGCCCGATACCCCCTTCCTGCCCTCTACCCTCTTATGCGGCGGATGCTACGCCGCGGGTCGGCTAGTTATTATTATTATGTATTTATATAGCACTGACACCTTCTGCAGCACATTACAGAGTACATAGCCATGTCACTGACTGTCCTCAGAGGAGCTCACACTCTAATCCTACCATAGTCATAGTCTAATGTCCTACCATATTAATATTATGTATGTATATAGCACTGACATCTTCTGCAGCACTTTACAGAGTACATAGCCATGTCACTGACTGTCCTCAGAGGAGCTCACTATCTAATCCTGCCATAGTCATAGTCTAATGTCCTACCATATTATTATTATTATTATTATTATTATTATTATTATTATGTATTTATATAGCACTGACACCTTCTGCAGCACATTACAGAGTACATAGTCATGTCACTGACTGTCCTCAGAGGAGCTCACAATCTAATCCCACCATAGTCATAGTCTAATGTCCTACCATATTATTATTATGTATTTATATAGCACTGACCTCTCCTGCAGCACATTACAGAGTACATAGTCATGTCACTGACTGTCCTCAGAGGAGCTCACACTCTAATCCTACCATAGTCATAGTCTACTGTCCTACCATATTATTATTATGTATTTATATAGCACTGACTTCTCCTGCAGCACATTACAGAGTACATAGTCATGTCACTGACTGTCCTAAGAGGAGCTCACACTGTAATCCTACCATAGTCATAGTCTAATGCCCTACCATATTATTATTATTATTATTATTATTATTATTATTATTATGTATTTATATAGCACTGACATCTGAGGACACAGCCAGTGACATGACTATGTACTCTGTAAAGTGCTGCAGAAGATGTCAGTGCTATATAAATACATAATAATATATAAGACAGACTATGACTAAGGTAGGATTAGATTGTGAGCTCCTCTGAAGACAGTCAGTGACATGACTAATCCTACCTTAGTCATAGTCTGTCTTTTATATATTATTATTATGTATTTATATAGCACTGGCATCTTCTGCAGCACTTTACAGAGTACATAGTCATGCTACTGACTGTCCTCAGAGGAGCTCACAATCTAATCCTACCATAGTCATACTCTAATGTCCTACCATATTATTATTATGTATTTATATAGCACTATCATCTTCCGCAGCACTTTACAGAGTACATAGTCATGTCACTGACTGTCCTCAGAGGAGCTCACACTCTAATCCCACCATAGTCATAGTCTAATGTCCTGCCATATTATTATTATGTATTTATATAGCACTGACATCTCCTGCAGCACATTACAGAGTACATAGTCATGTCACTGACTGTCCTCAGAGGAGCTCACAATCAAATCCTACCATAGTCATACTCTAATGTCCTACCATATTATTATTATGTATTTATATAGCACTGACATCTTCCGCAGCACTTTACAGAGTACATAGTCATGTCACTGACTGTCCTCAGAGGAGCTCACACTCTAATCCCACCATAGTCATAGTCTAATGTCCTGCCATATTATTATTATGTATTTATATAGCACTGACATCTCCTGCAACACTTTACAGAGTACATAGTCATGTCACTGACTGTTCTCAGAGGAGCTCACAATCAAATCCTACCATAGTCATAGTCTAATGTCCTACCATATTATTATTATGTATTTATATAGCACTGACATCTGCAGCACATTACAGAGTACATAGTCATGTCACCGACTGTCCTCAGAGGAGCTCACAATCAAATACTACCATAGCCATAGTCTAATGCCCTACCATATTATTATGTCTTTATACACTGACCTAAAGGATTATTAGGAACACCTGTTCAATTTCTCATTAATGCAATTATCTAATCAACCAATAACATGGCAGTTGCTTTGATGCATTTAGGGGTGTGGACCTGGTCAAGACAATCTCCTAAACTCCAAACTGAATGTCAGAGTGGTAAAGAAAGGTGATTTAAGCAATTTTGAGCGTGGCATGGTTGTTGGTGCCAGACGGTCTGAGTATTTCACAATCTGCTCAGTTGCTGGGATTTTCACACACAACCATTTCTAGGGTTTACAAAGAATGGTGTGAAAATGGAAAAACATCCAGTATGCGGCAGTCCTGTGGGCGAAAAGGCCTTGTTGATGCTAGAGGTCAGAGGAGAATGGGCCGACTGATTCTAGCTGATGGAAGAGCAGTGTTGACTGAAATAGCCACTCGTTACAACCGAGGTATGCAACAAAGCATTTGTGAAGCCACAACATGCACAACCTTGAGGCGGATGGGCTACAACAGCAGAAGACCCCACCGGGTACCACTCATCTCCGCTACAAATAGGGAAACGAGGCTACAATTTGCACGAGCTCACCAAAACTGGACAGTTGAAGACTGGAAAAATGTTGCCTGGTCTGATGAGTCTCGATAGAGTCAGAATTTGCCGTAAACAGAATGAGAACATGGATCCATCATGCCTTGTTACCACTGTGCAGGCTGGTGGTGGTGGTGTAATGGTGTGGGGGATGTCTTTTTGGCACACTTTAGGCCCCTTAGTGCCAATTGGGCATCGTTTAAAGAGACACTGAAGCGAAAAAAAAATTATGATATTATGATTTGTATGTGTAGCACAGCTAAGAAATAAAACATTAAGATCAGATACATCATTTTAATTGTTTCCAGTACAGGAAGAGTTGAGAAACTCCAGTTGTTATCTCTATGCAAACAAGCCATTAAGCTCTCCGACTAAAGGTGCCCATACACTCGTCAGATTGGCAGCAGATAGATAAGAAATGCATCTGATGATCTATCTGATGCGTTTTTAGAACATTTTTTACCAGGATAGAATTCCAATAGATTTCAGTTTGAAATCTATTGAAATTCGATCTGATGGCATTTTTTTGCCATCAGATTTCCATTAAGGCCAATGCAAACTGATAAGCAATCTCATCAGATCGACCTAAATTTTCCACCCTGCAAGTTCGATGGAAATCCATCGAAATCGATCGAAATCGGCCGTCGATCGGTCGATTGGCCAACCGATTTGCAATCGATCGATCGATCGGGATCGATCGGTCGGCCAGAAAATCGGCTGAGTGTATGGGCTGCTTAAGTTAGTCGTGGAGAGGGCTGTTATCTGACTTGTATTATCTCAACTGTAAGTGAACTGTTTACTTTTTCTCTGGCAGAGGAGAGGTCATTACTTCACAGACTGCTCTGAAAGAATCATTTTGAATGCTGAGTGTTGTGTAATCTGCACATATTATAGAATAATGCAATGTTAGAAAAAACACTATATACCTGAAAATAAAAGTATGAGAATATTTTCTTTGCTGCTAATCTTCTAGAAATTATTCATAGTACACAACCAATTCATTATATCATATTTTTTTTTCGCTTCAGTGTCTCTTTAAATGCCATGAGCTCACTGTACTAAAATGGTCCCCACAGTCACCAGATCTCAACCCAATAGAGCATCTTTGGGATGTGATGGAACAGCAGCTTCCTGCCCTGAATGTGCATCCCACACATCTCCATCAATTGCAAGATGCTATCCTATCAATATGGGCCAACATTTCTAAATGCTTTCAGCACCTTGTTGAATCAATGCCACGTAGAATTAAGACAGTTCTGAAGGCAAAAGGGGGTCAAACACCGTATTAGTATGGTGTTCCTAATAATCCTTTAGGTGTGTGTATAGCATTGACATCGTCTGATTTGAGTTAATTAGCAGAAGCAGCGCTAGTTTGTCAGACTTGTTGGAGGTTCTTCTCAGGGAGCCCATCTGGCATTGGCCTCTGAGCATCGGGCATGGAGCTGCCCCTCTGGCATTGGCCTCTGAGCATCGGGCATGGAGCTGTCCCTCTGGCATTGGCCTCTGAGCATCGGGCATCTAGCTGCCCCTCTGGCATTGGCCTCTGAGCATCGGGCATGGTGCTGCCCCTCTGGCATTGGCCTCTGAGCATCGGGCATGGAGCTGCCCCTCTGGCATTGGCCTCTGAGCATCGGGCATGGAGCTGTCCCTCTGGCATTGGCCTCTGAGCATCGGGCATGGAGCTGCCCCTCTGGCATTGGCCTCTGAGCATCGGGCATGGAGCTGCCCCTCTGGCATTGGCCTCTGAGCATCTGGCATGGTGCTGCCCATCTGGCATTGGCCTCTGAGCATCAGACATGGTGCTGCCCCTCTGGCATTGGCCTCTGAGCATCAGACATGGAGCTGTCCCTCTGGCATTGGCCTCTGAGCATTGGGCATGGAGCTGTCCCTCTGGCATTGGCCTCTGAGCATCGGGCATGGTGCTGCCCATCTGGCATTGGCCTCTGAGCATCGGGCATGGTGCTGCCCATCTGGCATTGGCCTCTGAGCATCAGACATGGAGCTGTTTCTCTGGCATTGGCCTCTGAGCATCGGGCATGGAGCTGCCCCTCTGGCATTGGCCTCTGAGCATCAGACATGGAGCTGCCCCTCTGGCATTGGCTTCTGAGCATCGGGCATGGTGCTGCCCGTCTGGCATTGGCCTCTGAGCATCAGACATGGAGCTGCCACTCTGGCATTGGCCTCTGAGCATTGGGCATGGAGCTGTCCCTCTGGCATTGGCCTCTGAGCATTGGGCATGGAGCTGTCCCTCTGGCATTGGCCTCTGAGCATCGGGCATGGTGCTGCCCCTCTGGCATTGGCCTCTGAGCATCGATCATGGAGCTGCCCCTCTGGCATTGGCCTCTGAGCATCAGACATGGAGCTTTCCCTCTGGCATTGGCCTCTGAGCATCGGGCATGGAGCTGCCACTCTAGCATTGGTCTCTGAGCATCAGACATGGAGATGCCCCTCTGGCATTGGCCTCTGAGCATCGGGCATGGAGCTGCCCCTCTGGCATTGGCCTCTGAGCATCGGGCATGGTGCTGCCCCTCTGGCATTGGCCTCTGAGCATCAGACATGGGGCTGTCCCTCTGGCATTGGCCTCTGAGCATCGGGCATGGAGCTGTCCCTCTGGCATTGGCCTCTGAGCATCGGGCATGGAGCTGCCCCTCTGGCATTGGCCTCTGAGCATCGGGCATAGTGCTGCCCCTCTGGCATTGGCCTCTGAGCATCAGACATGGGGCTGTCCCTCTGGCATTGGCCTCTGAGCATCGGGCATGGAGCTGTCCCGCTGGCATTGGCCTCTGAGCATCGGGCATGGAGCTGTCCCTCTGGCATTGGCCTCTGAGCATCGGGCATGGAGCTGCCACTCTGGCATTGGCCTCTGAGCATCGGGCATGGAGCTGCCACTCTGGCATTTGCCTGTAAGCATCAGACATGGAGCTGTCCCTCTGGCATTGGCCTCTGAGCATCGGGCATTGAGCTGCCACTCTGGCATTGGCCTTTGAGCATCGGGCATGGAGCTGCCACTCTGGCATTGGCCTCTGAGCATCGGGCATGGTGCTGCCCCTCTGGCATTGGCCTCTGAGCATCAGACATGGAGCTGCCACTCTGGCATTGGCCTCTGGGCATCGGACATGGAGCTGCCCCTCTGAGCATCGGGCATGGAGCTGCCCCTCTGAGCATCGGGCATGGAGCTGCCCCTCTGGCATTGGCCTCTGAGCATCAGACATGGAGCTGCCCCTCTGGCATTGGCCTCTGGGCATCGGACATGGAGCTGCCCCTCTGGCATTGGCCTCTGAGCATCGGGCATGGAGCTGTCCCTCTGGCATTGGCCTCTGAGCATCGGGCATGGAGCTGTCCCTCTGGCATTGGCCTCTGAGCATCGGGCATCGAGCTGCCCCTCTGAAGATGCCACTATTTGCCTATTTGCATCAGCCATGAAAGGCCCCATCTCCAGACGCCATCCTCACTTGTTATTCTGGTTGCATTCTCCAGTTGGAGTATTTAGGATTTAGTTACAGAACAGGCAGAATTCCAGGCATACACTGCAAAGAAAAAAGACATAAACAGAGCCACAATAAAACAACACCTATTTTAAGAGCCTCTGTAGGAATGCTGAAAGTCAGAGGGTCACAGCCTAGTGATGTCTTCTTCCAGAAGGGGGGCGGCAGCTGGGGCCAGAAGTACCAGTTATTGTCACAACTAAAAGACAATTTACTGTATGTAATACTTTGCAAGAAACACATGGGATAAACCACACAAAAAATGGATCTACGTGCAAGAGCAGGTAAACCTAGATGACTCAGGGTGACCCAGAACCACCAGGAGGGTATAAAAGGCTTACAGGAGAGAAATTAAATCTAGCTTTAGTTACCTGGGGCTTCTTTCAGCCCTTATAAGTCATTTGGGTCCTTTGCTGCAGCTCTGACGTTCCGCTGGCAGCCTCTATCGGGGGTCGGCGTTTCCTGCCCAGGCGAGCGCATAAACGCACTCACTTCATCGGGAGCGTAATGCGTCTGTGCTCCCAGTGGCATGGATGGGTTCTCACACGGGGCGGGCGCACGTCGGCGCAAGCTCAGAAGAAGCATCAGGGGTTGGTGATCCTTAGAGGCTGCCAGCAGGACCCAGGAGAGGACCGGAGCTGCGGCCAGGGACCCAAATGACTTCTGGGCGGTGGTGCTGCGAAATTTTGCATCGGAATTCGCTGTTTTTCATTTGTAATACAAAATTTACGTGAGAATGCGTAATAAATTACGTGTGAACCGTAATTATGTGTCGAAACTTCGCGTAACTTCGTAATCACACGAAATTACGAAATGAGTCATTTAGTATGTTTTGACGCGTATTATGCATGCGGACATGTTATTGTATAGACGTGCATGCGCGGTTTAATGTGCATGTTTATATGCATTATAAGCATGATTATACGCATTAATATATATTATGGGCATTGGTAAGTTTAACACTGATATTTATGCATAAGTAACACGTAATTACATTGCACAATTTTGTTTACACGCGAAGTACCGCAGCCGTAATTATGGGATACCCGTAAATGCGTAAAATACTTTGTGAAGTTTATCAATGCGAAAAACTTAGCAAAATTTGTGAAACAAAGTTTTTGGCCATTACGACCACCGCTGCTTCCAGGGGCTGGAAAAATAACCAGGTAAGTAAAACTAGTTTTAATTTCTCACCTTGGAAGTCCTTTAAAGGAAATGTCCGAGCTACCCTAAAAAATGACATCTACTTACCCAGGGCTTCCTCCAGCCCCCTGTACTTCTTTGCAGCTCCGTTTCCAGACGGTGGCCCGGGGTTCCCTCCGTACGCGATGGCAACTTTGCCTGGTTGGGATCTTCTGCACCTGGGCAGTACACTCCAGACCATGTGGACGTAACGTAGAGCGCCTCTCACGTTGACACAGAAGATCCCGAGCTGGACCTGCTCTAAAACTGCAATAAAACTTTCCTGTAATGTGGTGCCCAGAACTGAATTCCATATTCCAGATGTGGCCTTACTAGAGAGTTAAACAGGGGCAATATTGTGGTAGCATCCCGAGTTTTTATTTCCCTTTTAATGCATCCCAAAATGTTATTAGCTTTAGCTGCAGCGTCTTGGCATTGAGTACGATTATTTAACTTGTTGTTGATGAGTACTTCTAAGGCCCCGTTCACACTTGCGGTTTTGAGAAAACCGCACCGGATGTCCGGACCGCACCGGAGCCGGATCGGACCTGAACCGTACGGTTCCTGTCCGGATCCGGTCCGGATCCGGTCCGGTTGCATACGGTTTCCGTGCGGTATGAACACGGTTGCGGTCCGGATCCGGATTCTTAAAGAGATAACAACCTGTATAAATACCTAGGGTTCTGGGAGGTCAGCAGAAGCTCTGGGGTCATTGTTGGAGACAGCTGGACGTGTGGAGACCATCCTTGGATACAGAGACAGCAGTTGGGACCATGGATCCAGTCATTTTTTACGCTTATTACCTGGGAATTCTCTCCTTCCTGTTGTTTACCTACTACTATGTGGGGAGAAGGCGTGCTCCTCGCAGGAGATGGTGGGTGCACCCTCTACTAGCCAGGAGGCAGAGGAAGGGAGAGTTCCAGGCCCTCTACCGGGACCTCAGACGACACCCACAGAAGTTCTACAGCTACACTCGGATGTCTATTCCCCTGTAAGTATATAGGCCTAAATACACCAACCCCCACCATTCCTAAACACCCCACCCTCACCCCCACAACACCTCATCCCTGTATACCTAGCTAAACACACCACCCTGACCCCTACACCCCTGTATACCTAGCTATACACTACACCCCCACCCTCCACAACACTCCCAAACCTCTGTAAACACACCTCCCCCATCCTCCACCCAACACCTTGTCCCACAACATACTTTACAGCTTCTTCCTTTCCATCTCCTGACAGGTTTGATACCCTTTTGGAGATGGTGAAGGATGACCTTAGGAAGAAGGATACCACGTTCAGGAGAGCAGTCACACCACAAGAACAACTACTCATCACACTGAGGTATGTAAAAACAAATTTTTTTATTGCAAAAACAACCACTTTCCAACATGGAAACATTCTTCCAACATGGAAGACAAAAAAATAACATATCTATGGTATAGCCCGGTCAGTTTTAAGGAACACCAACCACCAACTTTGTGCTGGAAGAGTTGCAGGGCATAGCTGCCCAAGTGTCTTTCGGGGACACCAGTCCCTAATATTAAAGTGCTTCAAAAACCTAACCACTGGCACAGGACCCTCTGAGCCATGGATGAAGGACACAGGTCAGTGAAAAGGCTAGGCCTCTCACCGACCAGTGTAGGTGTCCTTCATCCATGGCTCCAAGGGTCTTGTGCAAGTGATTAGGAACAAGAACAAAGTGAGGAGCAAGAGGAACCGATGGCAGAGGAGCAGGACTACAGGTAGTGTCTTTCAGGGACACCAGGCCCTAAATTTTTAGTGCTTCTAAAACCTAACCACTGGCACAGGACCCTCTGAGCCATGGATGAAGGACACAGGTCAGTGAAAAGGCTAGGCCTCTCACCGACCAGTCAAGGTGTCCTTCATCCATGGCTCCAAGGGTCTTGTGCAAGTGATTAGGAACAAGAACAAAGTGAGGAGCAAGAGGAACCGATGGCAGAGGTGCATGACTACAGGTGCAGTGCAACAGGCACAAGGTTGTGACCCAGGTAGTGTCTTTCGGGGACACCAGGCCCTAATAAATTGAAGTGCTTCAAAAACCTAACCACTGGCACATGACCCTCTGAGCCATGGATGAAGGACACAGGTCAGTGAAAAGGCTAGGCCTCTCACCGACCAGTGTAGGTGTCCTTCATCCATGGTTTCAAGGGTCTTGTGCAAGTGATTAGGAACAAGAACAAAGTGAGGAGCAAGAGGAACCGATGGCAGAGGAGCAGGACTACAGGTAGTGTCTTTTGGGGACACCAGGCCCTAAATTATTAGTGCTTCTAAAACCTAACCACTGGCACAGGACCCTCTGAGCCATGGATGAAGGACACAGGTCAGTGAAAAGGCTAGGCCTCTCACCGACCAGTCAAGGTGTCCTTCATCCATGGTTTCAAGGGTCTTGTGCAAGTGATTAGGAACAAGAACAAAGTGAGGAGCAAGAGGAACCGATGGCAGAGGAGCAGGACTACAGGTAGTGTCTTTTGGGGACACCAGGCCCTAAATTATTAGTGCTTCAAAAACCTAACCACTGGCACATGACCCTCTGAGCCATGGATGAAGGACACAGGTCAGTGAAAAGGCTAGGCCTCTCACCGACCAGTGTAGGTGTCCTTCATCCATGGTTTCAAGGGTCTTGTGCAAGTGATTAGGAACAATAACAAAGTGAGGAGCAAGAGGAACCGATGGCAGAGGAGCAGGACTACAGGTAGTGTCTTTCGGGGACACCAGGCCCTAAAATTGAAGTGCTTTAAAAACCTAACCACTGGCACAGGACCCTCTGAGCCATGGATGAAGGACACAGGTCAGTGAAAAGGCTAGGCCTCTCACCGACCAGTGAAGGTGTCCTTCACCCATGGCTCCAAGGGTCTTGTGCAAGTGATTAGGAACAACAAAGTAAGGAACAAGAGGAATCAAAGGCACAGGTGCAGGACTACAGGTGCAGTGCAACAGGCACAAGGTTGTGACCCAGGTAGTGTCTTTCGGGGACACCAGGCCCTAAAGTTCAAGTCCAGCAAAAACAAAAGTTCCCTGACATGGTCATCTGAACACCTCTGAACCTTGGTTGAAGGAGATGGGGCAGGGAAAAGGTTGGGCTAAAAAGCCCTGTGATGGTATCCTTCCTCCGAGGATCGGAGGTATTCAGAGGAGCATGTCCAGGAACAATTTGACTTTTTTTTTCAAATTGTATCGGCACCACTACTAGAAAAGGTGGGAGTTGCTGCCTGGAAATCTGGACTCTCTTGGGTGCTGGTCGTGGATGAGCTGGACCCTGACAGCGGTGGCCCATATTGACTGCCTCTGTAGCCGGTGTACATCTGTGATGATTGCCAGGTGGGCACCGCTGTTGGTTGTGGGGGTCTAAAAATTGGTGGTTGCAATAATGGCGTGTCCATGTGTTGTTTGATCACCTCCAGCAAAGTGGAATGGCACGCCATCATGTTTTGGGAAGGCACCTTTTCCAAATATGGTATTAGAGACATCACAGTGTGAAAACACGGGTGTGCCTGCAATTTCAGTAGTTCCTTGCTTTGTTGATGCATTTGCTGCATCATGTTCTGCAGCTGGCCCACCGACTGATGATGCTGCGCACGCAGTTGGTCGATTTCTCCTCTGTGCATCTCATGCATCATTTTAAGCTCGTCCCTGTAGTGCCCATGTACAGCGTCGAGCTCACATTGCAGTGAAGTGATGTGGGACTTGTACTGCTCCATGATATGGCCCCTGTCCTCATCTTGCAACTGAAGAATCCCGAGAAGTCCGGAGACAGCCCCGGACATCTCGGACTCTGTCTCTCTCCTTGTTGGGGGGAGGGTACCTCGACGCCTCACTGGTGGGGTGGTCCTCACTGGTGGTGTGGCAGCATCTCCCCGTCCTCTGGCCTGTGTCGGGGTTGCCCTGCGCGCTGGTTGTGCTGCAGTCTCTCGGTGCTCCTCACTTTGTTCTTGTTCCCCTGGAGCTTCCATAGCGGTCGATTGTGGAGGTGCAGCTTCTTCCACACTCGGTCCTGCAACCTCAACATCCAAGCTCTCTTCTCCCAAGTCATCATCAAAGGAGAGAGCTGGGATAGCTAAGGACTCCCTCCTCCTACTCCTCTCCTCGGGGAAATAGGTTACATCGGCGACGTCATCATCCACCAAGCTCTCCTCACTGCTGAACCGTGCCTCCTGGGTCGGTTCCTCTTGCTCCAAATTGTCTTCAGTCCTGTAGATAAAAACAATATTTATTGGTGTGCCAAACAGCATGTGGCGTCAATTCACAGCGCTAGCAAACACTAGCAAACACTTTATCAACCGTTTCTACCAAACATTTGATAAAGCTTGTGAGAAAAGTTCGCTAGCCATGGGAATTGAGGCCAGTTTATAGCAATACATGGCCGAAGTCATGGTAGTTGTCTGCTAAAATGAGCTCTCAGTTCCTGCCCACAGTAGTGGTACTTACAGTCTAGGTTCCAGGCTTGCATTGATGAAAGACAATTGCTTGGCAAATTGGTAGTCTTTTTGTCGCTTTCCCCCGCCACTGCCACTTCGTTCGGCAAGTTTTTTCTTCCGTAGCCATTTCACGTATGCATCACGTATATTGCACCACCTTGTCTTGAACCTTTCTCCTGTAACGACATGAAAAATTGATTTCGATTATTTCTCTTGTAGGTACATCGCAACTGGACAAACATATACATCGCTACATGTCACATTTCGTATTGGGAAGAGCACGGTGGCAGGCATCGTCGTGAGGACTTCGAGGATCCTTTGGACGCGACTGAGGGCCAGATACATGCCTGTGCCGGACACCACGAAATGGGAGGAGATCGCCCAGGGCTTCTGGACCGAGTGCAAGTTTCCTAATTGTGTTGGCGCACTGGATGGGAAACACATCCGGATTCAGAAACCCGTGGGGAGTGGCAGCCATTATTTCAACTATAAAAAATACTTCAGCATTGTTCTAATGGCAGTGGCAGATGCGGACTACAAGTTTGTGTACGTGGACGTGGGGTCGTACGGTAGTTCCAATGACTCTGGAATTTTCCAGCGTACGACCCTTTGCCGGCTGATGGAGGAAGGCAGACTGCGTCTCCCCCGTGACAGACCCTGGCCTGGGACAAGGGCACCAGCCTACCCCTATGTGTTTGTGAGGGACGAGGCCTTCGCCCTGTCCGACCATGTAATGCGTCCGTACCCAGACAGGGGACTTGATGCCAGCCAGCTACACTTCAATGCTCGGTTGAGCCGTGCAAGGAGAATGGTGGAGTGCACATTTGGGATCCTGGTGTCAAAGTGGAGGGTGTTCCACACGCCCATGCTGCTGAAACTGGGCAACGCAGTTGTCGTGGTGAAGGCAGCATGCATCCTCCACAACTTTGTGCGGCAGGAGGAAAGAGAGACTCCGGAACCCCCGAATGTGCTTCCACTAATGCCCCTGCGGAGGTATGCAACCAGGCCAAGGGTAGTGTCACTGCGGAACAGGGACCAACTGAGACTTTATTTTACCACACCACCAGGACGAGGGTGAATGTTTGGTTTTTAATATGTTTTGTTGAAATGTGTTTATTTTGGAGTTTCAAGTTTTTAAGTGATTTTAAATGTCTTAATTTTTTACAATAAATTGATGTTTAATAATTGGTCATTGTGTATGTTTTATGTGCACAGGTGGGGTACATCGCAGGTGGGTGGGAGACATCACAGGTGGGTGGGATACATCACAGGTGGGTGGGATACATCACAGGTGGGTGGGATACATCACAGGTGGGGTACAGGTGGGTGGGATACATCACAGGTGGGTGGGATACATCACAGGTGGGTGGGATACATCACAGGTGGGTGTGATACATCACAGGTGGGTGGGATACATCACAGGTGGGTTACAGGTGGGTGGGATACATCACAGGTGGGTGGGATACATCACAGGTGGGTGGGATACATCACAGGTGGGGTACAGGTGGGTGGGATACATCACAGGTGGGTGGGATACATCACAGGTGGGTGGGATACATCACAGGTGGGGTACAGGTGGGTGGGATACATCACAGGTGGGTGGGATACATTACAGGTGGGTTACAGGTGGGTGGGGAACAGGTGGGTGGGCCACGGGTGGGTGGGCAACACGTGGGTGACACAAATCCATAGCAAAAGTGGAATACATCACAAGCTAACCACAAGCCCCCCCAAAAACTTCTAGTCAACATACCCTCTGTGCCTTGCTGTCTCTTGCTCAAGTGCTCAAAGTCCTCCACATACAGCTTGGCAATTTTTTTCCACAGGCCTCTGCATTTTTTGATGTTGCTGTGGTCCGCATCCCCCTTGTCCCACAGGGCTGGTACCTGCTGCACCTGTAGGATGAGGTCTTCTGATGTGTAGGGCCTCACCCCCTCGCTATCAGACAGATCCTGCTCCATATTGCTGCCAAAGAGCTCCAGCATGAAGTCACTGCTGCTCCACTCTGTGAACGCTGGTGCCATGTGGTCCCCATCCAAAATGGCCACCATACCATAGAGTCAGCATAGGAAGTGTGGTATAACATCCGGTTTTTATAGCCAGTGTGTTGTGCGCTCTCCGGTTCTCATTGGTTTCCATTGGCCGGATGCAACATTCCAGCTCCGGTCCGGATACGTCAGCCAACCAAAAAATAGCGCATGTTGGAACGGACGCCGGAGTCCGGATCCGGTCCGGCTCCGGTCCGGACGAAACGGACGCATGTGAACGGTCGCATAGACATTCATTGCTATGCCGTGCGTCCGTTTCGTCCGGTCCGCATGCGGTCCGGCTCCGGCACGGCTCCGGCACGGCGATTCCGGATAGCAACCGCTAATGTGAACCGGGCCTAAGTCCTTCTGTATGACACATGACACAATCCCCAATCCTCCTCCTCAGGACACTTCTGCGGGCCACACAAGTTGGCTTGGCGGGCCACAAATGACCCACGGTCCTTAGGTTGGGCACAGCTGTGCTAGACCATTGGTACGACCAAAATGCATGACTTTACATTTGTCAACATTGAATTTCATCTGCCATGTATGTGCCCATATAGCCATCCTATCCAGATCCTGTTGCAATATGTCCATAGCTCCCAACTGTCACTCTTTTGGAGGGACAGTCCCTCTTTGGGGACCCTGTCCCTCGGTCCCTCTTTCCCCCTCATTTGTCCCTCTTTCAGGACTCATGCACAGATGTATGTAAATATATGTACTTTTCCACTGAAAAAAATGTCTTTGATGTACTCTAAATGTTATTTATATCCTTTACATTGATATATTTCTTATTTTCAAATGTTATTATGAAGGAAAATGAACCAGGATAGAAAGAACCAGTGTGGTTTGAATTATACAACAGCATATTTTTTTAATTATATCTTTATGGTTTGCATTACAAGGGGGGTGTCTGGGGCGTGATTAAGGTGATTAGGTGGCAGGGGTGCGGCCTAAATATCCCTCTTTCTTATCTCAAAATGTTGGGAGGTATGATATCTCCTTATCTTCCTGAGAGTTGATGATTCTGCAGTTTTGTATCATCTACAAAAATAGCAACATTGCTTTCTACTTTATTTACAGATTGTGCCAGAAGTGTCTAAAGTGCGAGATGGAAAAGTGTGAGGCTCGAGGAGTGATAAAGTGCCAGCATTTGAAAAGTAATGATACCCAGGAAATTCATAGTGAGATGATGGCAGTTTATGGTAACAATAGCTCTTTTTATGACACTATGGAGAGGTGAAAAAGGAGCTTTCAAAGTGGTCACATGTCCATCACAGACCAGCCAAGACCTGGAAGACCATCATTGATGGACAATGAATCCACAGTGAAGAACGTGGAGTGTTTAATCCTGGAAGAGAGATGAACAATCATCCAAATGATCATGAAACTGGCCTCGGGTATGTGGAAAATTATTCATGAACTGCATATGTGTAAGGTGTCTGCACGCTGGGTGCCACATTTGCTAACCCCTTTCCAGAAAGACACGCGGCGCGACCTTTCAAGACAGATGTTGATGTGGTTGGAACGGGGTGAAGAGGATTTTTTTGGTAAGAAACTATTAGGGCTCTTTTCTAATTGTAAACGCGATCGCAATCACGCTTCTTTCCAATTTACAATGCTGCAATTCCGCCGCGATCTGTCAGGTGTACGGTACGATTTTGAGGCATTCGCGATAAGCCCAGGTAAAGCAAAAATGAGTGGAATATAGCCAAATCACAGGGGGAAAAAATCACGCAGTGGTGAGATTGCTGTGGGATTTTCCTTCACTCCTGGTATCGGAGCTGAATTGCAGACAAAACACAGCAGAAAGATGATTGCGCTTGGGAAAAGATCATGCCTCTAGCGGATCAAACTAATAGAAATAGTCGCCACAGTAGGATTTTTTTAGTGTACAAATATAATAGTGTAGTACATTCACAGCTTTTTAGATAAAACAAAAGTGGAAGTTAGGTGACATTTTTTTTTTTTTTACAGTTTTTCAATGAATAATCTCTGCTGTTCATTGCAGCAGAGATTATTCATTAATCAGGCACTTCTTTTTTTTTAAATAGTTTTGGCAAAGAGCACCTGTCCCAAAAGCAGGCAGAGCCCCCCGACCCATCCAAAGCAACAGCACGCACAGGGGCCCCTACACCACCAGACACCGCAAAACCAAGTGTCCCAGCATGCACGACCGCCAAGTGCACCCTGGCCAAGTGCACCTGACCCCGATGTGGCTGCAGGTAGAGCCCTCTGATACAACAAAAGCAACAGCACATACAGGGACCCCTTTACCATCAGACCCCACAATGTCCAAAATTAGGTCACTCAGCATGTATAAACGTTAAGTGCAGCCCAGTAAGGAGCAGCAACAGGCAGAGCCACCCGATATATCCAAAGCAACAGCACATGCAGGAGCCCACGCACCATCAGCAACCGCAATCAGCAACTGCAACCAATGAGCGACCACCCCAACCTCAGCAATCACTCCACCCTGCACAACCACTATTAAAAACAAAACCACGTCCATCCCCGCGATCAAATCACCTGTGCAAACCTCGGCTCAGCATTATCGTATTAATCAGGCACTTTGATTGGCTTTTGGAACATATGTTCACATTCACCAATCTGTCCACTAACGGCCACTGGCAGGGACGAGTGCTCGTGCCTCACACAGGAAACAGCAGATGAGTATCTACGCCCCTGGAACTTTAGATGAAGCCCTTTGGGGTGTATATATACTGCCCCTAAAACTAAAGTAGTTAAAGAAAATCTGTAACTAAAAAAAGTTCCCCTGGGGGGTACTCACCTCGGGTGGAGGAAGCCTCCAGATCCTATCGAGGCTTCCCTGTCCGCATGTGTCCCATGGAGGCAGCAATAAAGCTCCATGAACGGCGGGGATATAAATATTTACCTTCCCGGGTCCAGCACAGGAGCAGTATCGGCTTTCCGCTCAGAGATAGGCGGAAATAGCCAACCGCTCTACTGCGCAGGCGCAAATCTCCTGCAAGTCCCCTGCGCCAGCATAGTAGGGCGGACCCAACAGATATCGGCTATTTCTGTCTATTTCTGAGCGGAGACTGTGCAAGGCATTATCATGTGTCATGATATAAAATGGCTTTATAAGCTGTTATCCAACATTACACCAGAAGCTCCTCTCACAGCTGCCAGCCTCCAAATCACAGACTTCTAGGAAACCCCCGGAACCTCTGCATATGTTCTACAAGAACATAGCCGGCCTTTGACCTGAGCGACCGGAGCGGTCGCTCAGGGCGCCTATAGCTGGTTGCCTATACTGAGGGCACCTACGCCTGGCTACCTATGGAGGGGGATGGAGACCTTCAACTGACTTCCTATACTGGGGGCACCTATGCTTGGCAACCTATATTGAGGGCACCTGCACATGAGATCCTATACTGGGGGCACTTATACCTGGCTACCTATCTATACCGAGTCTGAGAACATTTTTTGGGGGGTGCACTGCGGCTATAATGAGTGGTGCAAATTTTTGTTGCTGTACTATCATTGTAAATGGGGAAAGGGGGGGGGGGGCAGCTAACAGTCCCGTTGATTGTTTTTATTAATGTTTTTGAAAGGTTCTAGCCTTCATTATTAAGTATATTCAAGATAATGCACTCTTTCCATCAAAAAGGTTGGGAACCACTGTCCTAGGAGATATCCCAGGAGAAAAGGTGAATTGCATATGGGCCTGTGTGTGTGTGCATTTGTGTGTGTGTGCGTGCACGCGGGAAGAGGATGGGGGGGGGCACAAAAATCAGGTTTCACTCAGGGCACTGTGAAACCTAAGGCCGGCCCTGTACAAGAACAGGACACGTTCAACAAGCTTCAATCTGTACAGCGAGAGACATGGCAGCGCTTTCAAACAGAAGGGATACCTGAATGATCAATCTGCATGGATGTGCAGAGCTCCAGTAACTGGACTACATTACACACCTAGCACTCACTACAGGCAAAGGGGGTGTTAGCTTCAGTAAATAATGTGTGCACAGATTATTATCGAATAGACTTCCCCACAGCGGTGACGGACCCCCTCGTGAAAGGCCTACCATTAATCTAGTAATAAAAACATAATATTCCTTGTGCTGCTAATCATTAATATCTGATAAGATAGAGATATATCTGCTCGACTTGAAATTTGTCAGTTGAGAAGGATGGAACACTTCAGTCAATCAGCGGCGGATTGTGAGCACGTTGCTGGCAGCGTTTGACGACCAGTGAAGCTCCTCCCCCTGTCCATGGGGCGGTTCCAGTCTCTTCTCTCCCCGCTGGCTGCTTCTTCCTCTCTTCTGCACTCCTGAGTCCTGGAGCGACTGATGACTTCTCAAATGGCAGAGGCCAAATACCAGAAGACTCTAGTGCTCATGTAAGGTATGTGCTGCAGTGCCCCTAGTGTCTGTCCTCTGCATTACGTCACAAATATGCCCCCGAGCCTCGCGAGGATCGAAACAGCAGCTGGCGGGAAGGGGTTTCTTATTTTGTGCATCATTTATAAAAGTCATGCTTCATTTTCTAGGATACACATTGGTATTGAGAAGACATTTAGGGCCTGATCAATTCACTTTATAATTTTCCTTTTAACTACTTTAGCCCAATGGATATAACGCCTACGTCCAAAAGGGCGGTCCCTCATGCCGCCTGGATGTAGGAGCTCCATCCCAGAGAAATCCCCCCGCCGTACAGTCACCTGCGCGTGCCCACAGCAGCACCGGTTAGGGCAAGGGACCATGTGATCCCTGGTAGGTGCGAGTAACAGTGATCATTGTAAAATGTGCACAGGACTTACATTATTTCCTGTAATGCTTGTGACCCCAGTACAGCTCCAATGGTCAAGGGCATCATGTGATTCCTTGACCTTTGTGGCTGTAGTGATTGGCCCAAGGCATCATGTGATCCCATGGCCAATCAGTGTCCTCCCAGTCACCCGGAAATCACTGCTACTGCTAGTAACAGAGTTCAAATCATTGATAAAATAAATCATTGTTTAAAATAAAAAAAATAGTAAAACTAGTGTTTGCTGTCCAAGACAATGATTGGTGCAAAAAATGACAGTAATGGGCATGAAATAACAGTGATAGAATATCAGTATTTTTACCACTGCAGTAGAATATCTGTAATTGAATATTCTGCTATCACCCACCGTATCCTAACTCTCACCTAAACTCTCCGCTAACTATGCCTAACCCTAACCACCCCTCAGCTACTCCTAACCCTAACCACTCACCACCTACTGCTAACACTATCCAGCCCCTCTCTGAATGAACTGCAGAAATAAGCCGTAGGTGCACCTTGAGAATAATGGATTGTTGTGCATCCAGTTTGTTGTTAAATGACCTATATTCGTAGAATACATGTTGATGTGTCTTATAGATTGGACCCCTTGTACAAGGAAGAAGGATCCGCAGACCAGGTGGGATAGATGAAAAAACTGTAAACTTTTATTGGTAACTCTAAAAAGTAAGACAACACATCCACAGCACAATTGGGGGAAAGAGGCGCCCTAGTTTGATAAAAGCGTCTAAACAGCTTAAAAACGAAAAGTAACACGAGGTAGCTTACCTCAATGGCAAAATCTATTGTAATTTTACAAAATATTTTTTTATTTAGCACAGGCAACGCGTTTTGCGGGTCTGAGCCCACTTCCTCAGGCCAATAACAGTGCCTACAATAGCAAAAGGAACTCCTAAGTATAGCCATATGAGCAAGACAGCACAATAAAACAGAAGATGTAACTAATGAGGCTATGCACCATTGTAACTAATGTAATGTATAACATCTTCTGTTTTATTGGGCTGTCTTGCTCAAATGTCTATACTTAGGAGTTCTTTTTGCTATTGTAGGCACGGTTATTGGCCTGAGGAAGCGGGCTCAGACCCGCAAAACACGTTGCCTGTGCTAAATAAAAAATATTTTGTAATATTACAATAGATTTGGTCATTGAGGTAAGCTACCTTGTGTTACTTTTCGTTTTTAAGCTTTTTTTTAGACGCTTTTAGCAAACTAGGGTGCCTCTTTCCCCCAATTGTGCTGAGTATACCCCTGTACATCCCTTGTCCGAGGGGTGGTGACAGACCACCAGTGGTCTCCACCGTGGTGGACATTTCTCTCCATCTTTTCCAAAGAGAACGACCACTTCCTAGTCCTGGCTAGGACTACCCTGAGTGGAATCGGGTTTATTGTCTTCACTTGCTTCCTGCGGTCGGTTGCCCCTTGCAACCCTCTTTTGTGAGGAGTACTTTTGACAATATTACTATTTCTCTATTATATTTGCATATTGCACCATTGGGCTCCCCCTTTTGTCTCCTGTACTTTTTTTCCACAGGGTGCTGAGACACCCCCACCATATTAACACATCCACAGGTTCAACTAATGCGTATCGGGCTCAGAATCTGCCTTTAGTCATAGTATGTCTTCGGGCAGATTCTGAGCCCGATACACATTAGTTAAGCCTGTAGATGTGTTGTCTTGCTTTTTGGAGTTACCAATAAAAGTTTACATTTTTTCATCTATCCCACTTGGTCTGCAGATCCTTATTGCTTGTAGATGTGGACCCGTTTGGCTGACCAGATCCTGCACCGGTGGGTGAGAAGTTTAGAACTGATGGGGGTTTTAGAGTGTTTTCGACCTTATTTTTAGTTTGGACCCGTCACATAAAAAATAGGTAGGGAGGAACTCAATCCATCATGGAAAAAAATGTTATTTTTAAAATTAAGATCAAACTTGGAAAGGTTTTAGTAAAACTACACCGGCTTACAAAACACTCACTTTTGAATAACCCCGGTTGTTAGCTTTCCATATTATCTCCTAGGAGAAAACTTAAAGAGGAACTGAAGTAAGAGGTATACAGAGGCTGCCATATTTGTTTCCTTTTAATCAATACCAGTTGCCTGTCAGCCCTGCTGGTCTATTTCTCTGCAGTAGTATCTGAATAACACCAGAAACAAGCATGCAGCTAGTCTTGTCAGATCTGACTTTAATGTCTGAAACACCTGATCTGCTGCATGCTTGTTCAGGGGCTGTGGCTAATAGTATTAGAGGCAGAGGATCAGCAGGACAGCCAGGCAACTGGTATTGCTTAAAAGGAAATAACCATGGCAGCCTCCGTATACCTCTCTCTTCAGTTCCCCTTTAAGAGAAAAAGTGAACTGGATCGGGCCCATTATGGTGTGAAATATAAGACCCACATGCAATGAACATTTTCACCTGAGTTTTCTCCTAAGAAATTTTCCATCTCCACTTCCAAATAACTTTTCAACATTTTGCAATTTAAAAAGTACCAAAAAGTAGTTGAAAAAGTACCATCAAAATTATTTTGAGCATTTGCTTGCTTGCTGGTGGCTTAAAGTGACACTGCAGTGAAAAAACAAAAAAACTTCTGATATAGTAAATAGTACATGTAGTACAGATAATTATTAGAACATTAGTAGCAAAGAAAAGAGTCTCATAGTTTTATTTTCAGTTTTATAGCTTTTTTTTCTATAACATTGCATCATTCTCTAATATTTGCAGTCTACAAACTCTGTATTTTAAATGATGAAGCAGAGCAGAGCTAATGGCCCTTTGAACTTCCTGGCAGTAAAACCATAAACAAACAAGAAACAGTGAGAAACAGGTTGAGATAAGTGCTTCAGAAAATAGCACTGTAGCTGACCCAAGTTGGGTCGGGGAGCTCAGAGAAGCTCTTGTGCATAGATAACAATTGAAGTTTTTTAACCACTTAAGCTCTCAGTCGTTTTCACTTTATGCATCCGAGCAATGTTCACCTCCCATTCATTCGCCTATAACTTTATCACTACTTATCACAATGAACTGATCTATATCTTGTTTTTTCCACCACCAATTAGACCATCTTTGGGGGTACATTTTGCTAAGAGCTACCTTAGGCCTCGTTCACACTGCACGCGTTTCCAGCCGCGTTTTGGAAACGCGTGCAGGGGGCCGACACGCACGACATCAGACATTGCATACAGTGCAATGTCTGATGTTCACACTGCATGCGTTCCGGACCTGTGCAGTCCGGGAACGCATGCTGCACGCATTTTTTGTAAAAACGCGTGGCTGTCCCATTCACTTTTCAGTGATGGTATCAGCCACACAACGCACACAAACGCGGATGGCGTGCGTTCACATGTGTTGCGTTCCGCATGCGTGGCCATCCGCGTTTGTAATGTGAACGGGGCCTTACTGTAAATGCATTTTGACAGGAAGAATAAGAAAAAAACGGAAAAAATTCATTATTTCTCAGTTTTCGGCCATTATAGTTTTAAAATAAAACATGCCTCCATAATTAAAACCCACGTATTGTAATTGCCCATTTGTATGGTTATTTCACCGTTTAAATTATGTCCCTATCACAATGTATGGCGACAATATTTTATTTGGAAATAAAAGAGCATTTTTCCCGTTTTGCATCCATCACTATTTACAAGCTTATAAAAAAAAAATATATAGAAATATTTCATCTTTACATAGATATTTAAATAGTTTAGACCCTTAGGTAAATATTTATGTGTTGTTTTTTTAAATTGTAATGGGTTTTTTTTTATTAAACATTTTATGTGGGTATTTTTGGGAGGGTGGGAAATAAATAGTGTTTTATTTAGGGAAACATTTGTGTAGTGTATTTTTTTTTACTTTTAGATGTAGTTTTACTCTTTGGCCACAAGATGACAACCTTGAGTTTGTTTACATGACGTCACTCTAAGCATACAATGTACGCTTAGAGGGACATAGTCTCAGAAAAAGCGTAGCTTCTGAGAGAAGCTGTCGCTTTTTCAGCGGGGGAGAGGAATCAGTGATCGGGCACCATAGCCCGATACATTGATTCCTGGGCTACCAAATCCACGGCCGGGAGTGCGTGTGCACGCACGCGATCGGCAGCGGGAGCGCGCCTGTCCTCCTTGACGTTTTTATACGTCAAGGAGGACAAAGTGGTAAAGGATATGTCTGAGGAAAATAATAAAAAAAAAAACAGATCTACTTACCCAGGGCTTCATCCAGCCCCGATGTTCCCGGATCCCCTCCGTTGCAGATGCCGACCTCGTCAGATCGGCATCCTCTGCAACTGCAGGAACGTGCAGCTGCACTGCTTGCGCTCACGTGGCCTGGAGCATTCTGCGCAGAACGCTCCAGGCCACGGGAGCGCAATCACGAGTGGCGCAGCTGCACACTTGTGCAGAAGATGCCGAACTGGTGAGGTTGGCATCTGTAACGGAGGGGATCCAGGAACACCGGAGCTGCAGCGAGGGACATATCGGCTGCTGGGGGCTGGATAAAGCCCTGAGTAAGTAGATCTGTTTTTTTATTTTCCTCAGACATATCCTTTAAGAAAATATCACCTAGGAGAAAAAGTGAATTGCATATTGGCCAAAGTACACCTAGAAAAGTATTTTCATTTTTAGAGTGTGGGCTGTGAAATACACACCTGGGCCCATATGCAATTCATTTTTTCTCCTGAGTTTTCTCCTAGGAGATAATTTTTCATTTTCTCTTTAGAATAACTTTTTAGCATTTTGCAATTAAAAAAGTACCAAAAGTAGTAGAAAACGTACTATTAAAATGATTTTGTGTATTTTCTTGCTTGTTGGATTTTTAAAAGTCACTTTATTGACAAGGTATTAAAATATCAACTTGGAGAAAACTCATGAGAAAAAGTGTAATTGCATATGGGCCCAGGGGTCAGATGCAATTCACTTTTTCACCTGGGGTTTCTCCTAGGAGATCATTTTTCATCTTCGATTTAAAATAGTTTTCCAGCACTTTTTAACTAATAAAGTAACAAAAAGTAGGTGAAAAAGTACCATCAACATTATTTTGAGTATTTTCTTGCTTTCTGGTGGCTTAAAGGGCATTTTATTGACAAGTTTAAAAATAACACCTAGGAGAAAACTCAGGAGAAAAAGAAAATTGCATATGGGCCCACAGGGCCCACATGCAATTCACTTTTTCACCTAAGTTTTCTCCTAGGAGATAATTTTAAATTTGTTAATAACATACATTTTAAGCCACCAGAAAGCAGGAAAATGCTAAACAAATAATTTTGATAGTTCTTTTTCACCTACTTTATGGTAATTTTTAAATTGGTTTAAATACAAGATGAAAAATGATCTCCTAGGAGAAAACTTTGGAGAAGGGGCCACATGCAATTAACTTTTTCACTTGAGTTTTCTTCTAGGTGATCATTTTTCATTTTCGATTTAAAATAACTTTCCAACACTTGTCAACAAAAAAAAGTGCTATCACATTTATGTTGAGTATTTTCTTGCTCCTTGATGGCTTCAAAGGCATTTTATGACAGCTTGTGAAAATATCACCTAGGAGAGAACTAGGAGAAAGAGTGAACAGCATCTGGGCCTGGATGTAATATGTGTCAGCTATGTGGGTCCTGTGTGTGATGTCATTGTGATGTCATTGTACAGCAGAAGAATGGCTCAGTATAGACAGTTGTGACACTGATGACGGAGAGATAGATTGCCGCATTAGTGTGATAGTTTGTACACAGAGTAGAGTGATGGGATGTGATAGTCATGCAGCTACATCTACTGATCACACATGATTGATCAGCTTCCCATGTAACCAGTGAGGAGCTGTCCATTGTGTGCCGCTCCCTGACACTCTCCTCTTCCTGGCTGTCATTACCTGCTGGAGAGATGAGTCCTTTCACAGCTCCCATTCACACTGGAGGAGCTTGGAGAGCCTTTGTTATGCTGCAGGGATTAGTCCAGTAGAGCCATCAATCTGGGGGATGTCAGGGGAGACAGATAGGGAGGGACTCTGGGGGGGGGGGGGCGGCGAGTTACCAAATCCCCCCTCACCACCTTACTGCTGAATACATCACACTGCTTCTGGAGAAATAAAGCAATCCAAAGTTATCAAATAAATACGTTGCATTGGAATCATGTAACTATTTTTCAGCTTCTAAGGGTAGAATGGTTAATTTGCATATATTCAGCAGTGATGCTCTGGGAGACATCTCAAGCTCACTCCAACCTGAATTATCGCAAATTCTTTCTGTTTTAACCACTTTCCCCACCACAACAGTATATCTACGTCAGCTGTGACACCCTCCAAGCCACAGCAACGTAGATATACTGACCTGGCTGCAGCCCTGCTGTGCTTCAGAGCGCACCCTCCGGCACTGTCAGCTGCAATACTAATTGGTGGAAGGGAACATGTTCCCTTTTGGCCAATTAGTCTACCCCCCTCCCATGAACGATTGCTGCAGTAGTGAACTGCAGCGATCCTTCATCTGTCCCCCTCGGCTCACAAATAGTAAAAAAAAAATCATCCAGCAAGCAGCCTCACTCACCTACCTCGTTCCTGCGACGATCCTGAAGCCTGATCCTCCGATCACCGCTCTGCATTCAGACGCGTATTGCCGGTGACCCAAGTCCCGGCTTGATGACGTCATCAAGCCGGGACCCGGGCTACCGGCATTATGCGGCTGACTGCAGAGCGGTGATCGGAGGATTGGGCTTCAGGACAGTCACAGGAACGAGGTAGGTGAGTGAGGCTGCTTGCTGGATGATTTTTTTTAGGATTTCTGCATGGAGGGGGCTGCCTCATGGGGGGGGGGGGGGGCATCTGGCTATCGATCCTGGGGGGTGGGGGTAGGATAAATAAAAGGAGGGTTACATATTTGTTGGGGGGGGGGCATCTAATTGACTAAGAGGAGGGGGGTTTACTAATTTGGTGCATCTGGGCAACTGGGGGGGCAGTAATCATATACTGGGGGCACATTTGGCGATAATGGGGGGGGGCAGCACTAATCCAGGGGGTACATCTGGCCATAATGGGGGTAATCCTGTTCCGGGGACACATATGGCTATAGAGAGGGGCACTATTCCTGGGGGTGCGTCTGTCAATCTATTCTGGGGCTGTCAAACGCAGGGGACACATGTGGCTATGCTAGGGGGGGGGGGGGGGGGGGGGCTGATATTGGGGACACATCTGACTATACTGGGGGAGGCGGTGATACTGGGGACACATCTGGATATCTATACTGGGGCGACTTTAACTGGCGGCACAGCTTTTATGTCAATTGCACTTTTTATTTCCAAACAGGAATTGGTCAAAATTGAGAAACAATGCATTTTTAAAAAAAAATTCCCACTTTTTCCCATTAAAATGCATAGAGAGGAACATTTTACTTTGTACCAAATACCCCCAATGAAAGCTTAGTTTGTCTTGAAAAAAACGATATATAGATAATTTAAGTGGCACGAGTACAGATGAAGTTATTGCTGATTAAAAAGGGACACCGCTAAAGTGTCAAAACTGCTCTGGTCAATAAGGGGAAAACAAGGTCTGGATGCGAAGTGGTTAGGAAAGCAAACTTTTGTTTTTCATTAATACAAGTCGTTTTTTTTTTTTTTTTTTAACGTGCTGCTGGCATTCAATTCAAAATCATTCATAAAATGGTCACTATTTTTCCTTTGTGCTGTTGTCAGGATGTTAGATGCTTCTCACTCATTATTATTATTTAATAATATATAGCGCCGACATATTCCGCAGCGCTGTACAGCGTATTTTGTCTTGTCACCTAACTGTCCCTCAGAGGAGCTCACAATCTAATCCTAACATAGTCCTGTGTCTATGTATGTATTGTGTAGTGTATGTATCATAGTCTAGGGCCAATTTAGGGGGGATACAGTTAACGTATCTGTATGTTTTTGGGATGTGGGAGGAAACCGGAGTGCCCGGAGGAAACCCACCTAGACACGAGGAGAACATACAAACTCCTTCCAGATAGTGCCCTGGCTGGGATTCAAACCAGGAACCCATCGCTGCAAGGCGAGAGTGCTAATCACTACGTCACTATGCTGCCCATCATTGTATTCTGTTTATAGGCATGAGGTAACGCATAGTAGAATTTTGGTTATAGATCACTCCAGTTTCCTATCACATCCCAAAAACAGACAGATACGTTAATTGGCTTTCCCTTAAATTGGCCCAACGTTACAATGGACAAACGACTATGGTAGGGGTTAGATTGTGAGCTCCTCTGAGGGACTGTTATGTTGGGTACACACGATTCAATTTCCTATGGGGTAATCTGACAGGAAGTTGTATCGTGTGTAGATGTCCAAACTGCTCCAAATTGGTAACAGGATCGATGTTCTCATGATAACTTTGCAGAACGATCCCGTCACTGAACAGGAGCAGATCGGACATGTTGGAAATAATCATCCAATGCTTGTCAATGAGATGGTAAATTTCATTGTGTGTATTTAGCATAAGAGAAAAAAACGATATATACTCTGTACAGCGCTGTGGAAGGTTCCGGCGCTATATAAATACTAAATAATAATAATTCCCGAAATTCCAGCTGTCACTAAGTCCCAGCACCCAATTTAAGATGGTGTGGAACTTAGCATTTCCACTTTGTTCTTAAATATTATTTGTAGCATAAAATCTACTACCACCAAAAATAATAATAATAATAATTGTAGCAGAACAGCATTCAAACACAGCATTTTGTTCTTCATTTTAAAGTTACTTAAAGTGTAGCTACCAGGTAAAAAGTAAAAATAAATTCTTTATTTTTATCTGGTAAATAAGTAATAAGGTTGCTAACCGGGCAATCACTCAGTTACAAATCACTGTTACTTTTCTTCTCCATTAAACATCATTCCCCATTTCCCTGCTCTTATTTGGTACATTTGCCACACAAAGGAAGTTGCAGGGCATGCTGGGTTTTATTTTTTTTTCTTATTTACTTCCCCTCAGACATAACTGATGCAGCCTGATTGGCTGAAGCCTCTTTCCCTCCCACATCTCTGTTCCTCTTTTATTGGCCAATATTTCTCATGCTGAGACAATGCACTTACTACTGCAGAGCTGGGTGGGAGTGTCTGAAGACTGGGAAGAGGGCGGGCAATGATACACAGACAGAGTAAGGGAGGGAATGATGTCAGGATTAGCTTCAAGATAGACACAGTCAAAATGGAAAATTCTAACAAGGATTTTCTCTTTTTTAACTATTGAAAAATCACTAAAATCAAAATGTGGACAGTGCAATATATATGCTATGTAAATTAGAGCAAGTATTTATCTATATGTGGGGGGATGGGGGGGGGGGGGTTCTGAGATAGTATGGCTGACAGCTCCTCTTTAAGCTTCTGGCAGCATCCCAAGAGGTGATAACATTATCCTTTGTTTGCATTCCTTTGTTTGCTACAATTAGTATGTAGCCAGCAGCTTGCTGACACTGAACTGCACACATTGTAGAACCAGAGAGAGCTGAGAAGCGATCACTAGATACGTTATCATATATAAACACAGCAGCTATACAATAAAATGCAATGGCAGCTTTCAGAGCAGCTAAACTGTACTTTGGGAACTTTGTCATTTGTAGACACACAATATTACTTGTGTACAAAAGCAAATATTATAACTGAATGCATAATAAAAAAAAAAATAGGAAAACATTTTTATTGAATGATTTGTAAGAATTTTATCCCACTTATAACACAGGTCATGCACCTCTAAATGTACTTAGATGGTGTAGAAATACAACAATTGACCTTTATTTTAAGCACAAAACAGGTAGTGCAGCCATACTGATTTTATTTAGCAACTTATGCAAA
This sequence comes from Hyperolius riggenbachi, assembly GCF_040937935.1. Lineage (NCBI taxonomy): Eukaryota > Metazoa > Chordata > Amphibia > Anura > Hyperoliidae > Hyperolius > Hyperolius riggenbachi. The sequence continues at coordinate 245,952,338 of NC_090656.1, forward strand.
CAATACAAGAGATATCAGACAGACAAAGGTAAAACAATACCTTCATTTACCATAACAAACATACAGGCACCACATGTCTTTCTGCACATTTACGGCCCTCGTGTAAGAATTGCCCCGTATTGCATTAATTCTCAGAAACAGGAAGTGCTGCCAAGAAATACAATATCAGCGAATGTAGACACAATACCTAATTCCATCTGCTTGGTATAAGGCTAGGAGCTCATTTACAAACCCTATACAGTCCTAACAGCTAAGAGAGCACACTCCCTCTCACACGGCCTTCTCAGATGTCTCTCGGTAAGAGCAGCTCACCACACTATTTTAATGACTTAACAGCCCAAAACAGAAGATATTTTCACAGCGTATCTCTGCAGGCTCAAGTGATCTGACCGGCACTCCAGCTCACTTCACAGCTTCCCAAGTGATTAATAAGCTTAACAATACACACAACATGACCCCAGTGTGTTTATGAAGAAACACTAAGCTAATGGCTCCAGTGGAAGGTCCTCTTTACCTCCCCTAACCTGAGTGGTGAGATAAGCATGCTACTGAATGACAGCTTACATTATTGATAGGATAGAATTAGGATATCTATTCAAAGGGAAGAGGTTATCTTCAGGCCTACTGGTAGGTATAATTGCCTTCAGAGATAAGTCTGGTGTGATCTAACAATTTCCATGAGCGGCCTGGGAATGCGGCCAAGACTGGGAGGACTATGCAGTGACTGTCCTCTGCTGCTGTGGAAATCAGGCTAGACCTGGAATATAGGTGAAGTCATGCTTCTAAAGGGGCCCAAACACTGGTCGATTCAACCGTTCTGATCGCATCGGTTAGAAATCGATGTAGAAGGAAGCATGATCGAATGACTGATCGAGTCCCGGCCGATTTTGATCGATTTGCTCAATCGGTCTGGATTGAAAATCTAGGTCGATCAGCTGCGGGCAGCAGATTGATGGCTCATAGAGTTGCATTGAATCGAATGGTACAATAATGCATTTCGATCGATTTTCAATAGCTTTCATTCTGAAATCTATTGAAAATCTGTTCCTGGTGTGTGGCACACATCAGATAGATTCCTGTCAGATTCGACCCGATAGGCATCTGACATATATCTGTGGGTAAATAGTAGAGGAAATTTCAAGAAAAATCGTAACTGATTTCTTTTTTAAACATAATGAGAAACCGTAATTTTGCATTTTTGCGTAATTTTGTGTTGAGTTTAGCGGTTAATGGCAAAGTCCCCATACATGCTAAAATCACCAAAATTGCTGCATATGTCGAGGGGCAAATACATGATAATTACGAATGGATTCCACCAGCCTTTCTCAACCTTTTTACCCTGGAGTAACCTGCAAATAACTTTGTGGTCTCAAGGATCCCCTGCAAACTATTTTTTTTTTTTTATGTCGAGGAACCCCTGCATTTATTTTGCTGGGGAGCATGGTCTTTAAAAGTAGGTGATGCTGTTCATTTCGGTACCCCCGATTACACTGCCACTTATTATACTGTCTTTTATCCTAGCTTTTTAATAATATGCTTATTATTATTCTGACCCCCAAATTAGTACTTCTTTTTACAGTACCCCCCTGGCTGTAAGTGCGAAAAATTACACAAAATGTCATGTGATAGTAATTATAAGATTACAGTCATTACTAGTACCCAACAAGCAGCCAGGGTCAGGGGGCGTCCACTATGTGCATTTTGCGTGACTCTAATACATATGTATTTGTTAGCAATCTGCTGCCAGATTGCTAACAAACCAGCCCCGCCACTGTCATATTACACCGATCCTTCGCTCACTGCACTGGCTACCAGTAGAATGGAGAATACTCTTCAAGATTGGACTGCTGACATTCAAATCCCTGCACAATCTGGGCCCTGGATACATGAAGGACTTGCTGAAGCTGCACCACACCTCTCACAACCTCAGATCAGCAAGTTCTATAAACTTGGTCACTCCCAGAGTGCATCTCAAAAAATCTGGAGACAGAGCCTTCTGTCATGCTGCCCCTACTCTTTGGAACTCCCTGCCACACCCAGTAAAGACAGCACCATCCCTGGAGCTATTCAAATCCAGACTGAAAAGCCACCTGTTTAGCCTGGCATTTCCAGATTTATAAAATTCTTCCTCTGTACCACGATGGTCGGAGCCATGCTTATGCGCTTTGAGTCCCACGGGAGAAAAGCGCTTTACAAATGTTATTTGTTGTTGTTGTTGTTGTTGTATTTGTGTTTTTTTTTTGTTTTGTTTTTTAGATTCTTTTTATCATTTTAAAAAAGCATTAACATAAACATATTGTATTCAAATAAAATAGGTTTTAGCCATCAATAACAAATTAGCAATTTTAACCAACAGAATAAACATCTTGAAGATCCATTTTATGAACAGCAGTCCAGCACTGTACAAGAAAATGCTGAGATATCGTGTATATATACACACATCAAGTGATAGTCCACAGGAAAATTCAAAAATAATACTAAATAGTTATCCAATATAGCCAGATAAGGCTAGTCGATCATTTCGACCTGTAAGGTTTAATTGTAGGATATAATTATAGGGCCGCCCCGGTACTACCAGGAGGAGCGGGGCCACAGAGGGATCATACGCCCACTCGCCCCCCGCAGGCCAGAGCAATAGCCCTCTCTAGGTCTTCAAGAATTTCCAGCATTTCCCTCTCAGGTGCCAATGTTATCTTAAAGATGTTATTAGCATGTCTTGTATTAATGGCTCAAGAAACAAAATAACATATAATAAGGACAGAGAAAAAGAGAGAAAAATAAAAGGGGTAAAATAAAGTGTTCAGACGTACCCTCTACGTATTTGTGTTTTGTGAATTCATTATGCTGAATTCTAACACCAACACTACTGTATTCTACAGTAGTTGTTCCATTTTTATTTTTGCTGGTAAAATAACCATATCTCTGCAAGTTTTTTTTAATGCTGAGATGAGTTGAGAGTTGCCCAGCCAGACTTACGTGTCATACAAGCACACAAGGACTGTCATCTGGCAAAAATGGGGACTCGATCCTTCAGGCAACTGTTCAAGGACAAGGCTGTACCGCCCACTAGCCTGTGGCCTAGTGACTCGTTCTGTTGCTATGGAGCTGGATATAACGTCACTCTAACGTGGCTGCTCTTTCTTCAGCTCCCACATAGAGAAATTAGGACCTATTGAACTTTACTTCACTACCCTGCTACACAGATGTTTTATGGCCTCTAGTTAGTTTGCAGGAGAGCTGCCTCTGCAGTCTGACTGCTCAAACTTTAGAAAAAAGGGAATAGAGGCAAATTTTAAGTAGGAATTGTGCTAGATGTTTAAAGGTGTATCTCATCACACTACATGCCACTTCAGTTACACTTAAAGAGGAACTGTAACCAAGGATCAGTAGAGGATACCCATTTTTCCACAAGAAATGTTTACCTTTTCTCAAAGAGATCATCAGGGACATCTGTGTGGCTGATATTGTGGTAAAACCCCTCCCACAGTGTGATGTCATGACCATGGTCATGACAGTTTCCTTTCTATGAACCCCAATCTATTGTAGGAAATACAAGTTATTTCCAACTACCAAGCAACCAGTATCTTCCTCTGTGTGTATGTGATAATCTATAAAAAAACAAACAAAAAAAGACATCTACATCTGTCAGGTGCTGCCTGGCCGACCGGTTTCGCTTCAGAAGCACCCTCAGTTCTTTATTGGACAAAACTTTCTGGTCCGTAAGGATTTGTTTGTAGGAAAGTGGGCAAAGAGTGAAGTTCAATCCCTTTTCAAGATCCCTTTTACCCCAGTTGCAGCTGCTGACTGCCTCGGGGCCCTCTCTGTCTTTCGGTGACTGGGCGGTTTTCGATGAGCACGCAGTTACAAATTACAGGATCCAAGCTGCCATGCTGACATTGTATATTCACCTCGATAAATGGAGTATACCTTTAAATATTTTACAGCTTTGTATTTTCTGTGCGTGGACTTGCCGGCAGCAGTAATACAATCCGTGTGTATAGTAACTGTAGCGTGTACGCGTGTTTTGGTAAAACAATGTGTTAAGCGTGCTTGTTGCCTGTAACCAGAGGAAGTGTGTTGATAAATGCCCGTCTTTGTTACTCCCCATCTCTCTTTTGTTAAAATGTTCTCCTCCAACAGATATGCGGTTACACCGCGTTCCGGGTTGGTCTTTATAGGAAATTGGAAATACTTTGTTTTGCCTTGTTGTCATCCTTTACCGTTAATTCTGGCTGGGCGGCTACTTTTAATCTCTTTTGTTTTTAAAGTTTGAAAGTGAAACATCGAGGGTTCGGATTTACTAAGGCTGCAATGGATGGAGATCTCTGGCGATTAGCTGTGATACAGGAAAAAAAATCTAGGCATTTATGTCTGTGCAGGAAGCCCGGGTAAAATGTCACTTAAAATGATCAACAACTATTGTTTTGGGTGACAAGAATCATGAAAGTGTTTTGGCTTAAAGGGAAGGTTCAAGCAAAATAAAAAAATGTGTTTCACTTACCTGGGGCTTTTACCAGCCCCATACAGCCATCCTGTGCCCTCGTAGTCACTCACTGCTGTTCCAGTCCCCCGCCGCCAGCTAGTTCTGCTTCTACCAGCCCCCTGCAGCCATCCTGTGCCCTCGTAGTCACTCACTGCTGCTCCAGTCCCCCACCGCCAGCTAGTTCTGCTTCTACCAGCCCCATGCAGCCATCCTTTGCCCTCGTTGTCACTCACTGCTGCTCCAGTCCCCCACCGCCAGCTAGTTCTGCTTCTACCAGCCCCCTGCAGCCATCCTGTGCCCTCGTAGTCACTCACTGCTGCTCCAGTCCCCCGCCACCAGCTAGTTCTGCTTCTACCAGCCCCATGCAGCCATCCTGTGCCCTCGTTGTCACTCACTGCTGCTCCAGTCCCCCACCGCCAGCTAGTTCTGCTTCTACCAGCCCCCTGCAGCCATCCTGTGCCCTCGTAGTCACTCACTGCTGCTCCAGTCCCCCGCCACCAGCTAGTTCTGCTTCTACCAGCCCCATGCAGCCATCCTTTGCCCTCGTTGTCACTCACTGCTGCTCCAGTCCCCCGCCACCAGCTAGTTCTGCTTCTACCAGCCCCCTGCAGCCATCCTGTGCCCTCGTAGTCACTCACTGCTGCTCCAGTCCCCCGCCACCAGCTAGTTCTGCTTCTACCAGCCCCATGCAGCCATCCTGTGCCCTCGTAGTCACTCACTGCTGCTCTGGTCCCCCGCCACCAGCTAGTTCTGCTTTTACCAGCCCCATGCAGCCATCCTCTGCCCTCGTAGTCACTCACTGCTGCTCCAGTCCCCCTACACCAGCTAGTTCTGCTTCTACCAGCCCCATGCAGCCATCCTTTGCCCTCGTTGTCACTCACTGCTGCTCCAGTCCCCCGCCACCAGCTAGTTCTGCTTCTACTAGCCCCATGTAGCCATCCTGTGCCCTTGTAGTCACTCACTGCTGCTCCAGTCCCCCGCCACCAGCTAGTTCTGCTTCTACCAGCCCCCTGCAGCCATCCTGTGCCCTCGTAGTCACTCACTGCTGCTCCAGTCCCCCGCCACCAGCTAGTTCTGCTTCTACCAGCCCCCTGCAGCCATCCTGTGCCCTCGTAGTCACTCACTGCTGCTCCAGTCCCCCGCCACCAGCTAGTTCTGCTTCTACCAGCCCCATGTGGCCATCCTGTGCCCTTGTAGTCACTCACTGCTGCTCCAGTCCCCCGCCACCAGCTAGTTCTGCTTCTACCAGCCCCCTGCAGCCATCCTGTGCCCTCGCTGTCACTCACTGCTGCTCCAGTCCCCCGCTGGCAGCTAGTTCTGCTTCTACCAGCCCCATGCAGCCTTCCTGTGCCCTCGTAGTCACTCACTGCTGCTCCAGTCCCCCACCACCAGCTAGTTCTGCTTCTACCAGCCCCATGCAGCCATCCTGTGCCCTCGTAGTCACTCACTGCTGCTCTGGTCCCCCGCCACCAGCTAGTTCTGCTTCTACCAGCCCCATGCAGCCATCCTGTGCCCTCGTAGTCACTCACTGCTGCTCCAGTCCCCCGCTGGCAGCTAGTTCTGCTTCTACCAGCCCCATGCAGCCTTCCTGTGCCCTCGTAGTCACTCACTGCTGCTCCAGTCCCCTGCTGGCAGCTAGTTCTGCTTCTACCAGCCCCATGCAGCCATCCTGTGCCCTCGTAGTCACTCACTGCTGCTCCAGTCCCCCACCACCAGCTAGTTCTGCTTCTACCAGCCCCATGCAGCCATCCTGTGCCCTCGTAGTCACTCACTGCTGCTCTGGTCCCCCGCCACCAGCTAGTTCTGCTTCTACCAGCCCCATGCAGCCATCCTGTGCCCTCGCAGTCACTCACTGCTGCTCCAGTCCCCCGCCACCAGCTAGTTCTGCTTCTACCAGCCCCATGTAGCCATCCTGTGCCCTCGTAGTCACTCACTGCTGCTCCAGTCCCCCGCCACCAGCTAGTTCTGCTTCTACCAGCCCCATGCAGCCATCCTGTGCCCTCGTAGTCACTCACTGCTGCTCTGGTCCCCCGCCACCAGCTAGTTCTGCTTCTACCAGCCCCATGCAGCCATCCTGTGCCCTCGCAGTCACTCACTGCTGCTCCAGTCCCCCGCCACCAGCTAGTTCTGCTTCTACCAGCCCCCTGCAGCCATCCTGTGCCCTCGCAGTCACTCACTGCTGCTCCAGTCCCCCGCTGGCAGCTTTCTGACCTCGGAGGTCGGCGGGATGCATTGCGTACATTTTTACGCATTCCCGCTAGTGCGGGAACATTAACATTTTCTTCTGACAATGATCCCTTCCAGTTCCGACAAGATTTTGTCAGAACTGAAATATATCAGTTGCGGTCAGTTATAGCTGAAAGGATAACTGATGTGCAAGGTAATGTCCATGTTTCCCTATGGTTCAAGTGGGCGATATTACAGTGTAACAGTGTGCTGATCAGGAAGCTGTTATGGGGTAATGGCCATTTTCAAAATGGAGGATTGAGAATTTCATTGATCACAATGGACAAACAGGATGTGGGAGTGGCTAGTCAGCCCACTGCTAAAAGGTCAGTGACCGTTATACAACAACAACACCTCTGTAACCCTCTAAACAACACTACTGGTGGAAGTGAGCGATGTTCCTGAATCTACCCCCCAACAAACAAAAACACCCATATAAACAACCCAACATGTTTCACCCAAGAAGGGCTTTGTCAGGGGCTCTTTGACAGTATTTTCATTTTGGGTGGGGGGATCAGTATGGCAGCCTCCATATTCCTCTCACTTCAGTCGTCCTTTCAGTATTTCCTCATACAAGTTTCACTGTTCAGTTTGAGAGGCACCAGTTGCATAACAGGCCAGACAAAACCATACAGTGACTAGAGAGTCATCTTTTCCCAAAAGCAAATTATATGACTTCCTATTATGTTTTAATCTTACTTATTTTTTTTATTTTTTATTTTATTTAGCTTTGTGAGTAAACATTGCAATTGTCTTTTTGGAGTCCTTCAGTTTCTTGTGAAGACGATGGGGATAAGGTGACCTAGGCTGAGAAATTGCATTATAGCTTATTTAAAGTGGACTTGTTTGTAAATGGCAACACATAAGTGGGTGTTTGATGTGACCATCCTCACAAATCATGTGCTTGTCTTTAAGACATTCAGGCAATTCAAAGGCTTGTTTAGTCTTCTCAAGACCACTACATCAAATGACTACAAACGTCTTCCTAAAAGCCTCTAATGTGAGAGATGAGGGCATTGCTAGGCCAAGCACCAAAGATCACATTTCTTCCAGGATGCCATTTTGTAAAGTTCTAGATAGCCCCAACCTTTATATATTAGATAGCTTCAACCTTTATATACTAGATAGCCCCAACCTTTATATATTAGATAGCGTCAACCTTTACAGTGGGTTGCAAAAGTATTCGACCCCCTTGAAGTTTTCCACATTTTGTCACATTACTGCCACAAACATGAATCAATTGTATTGGAATTCCACGTGAAAGACCAATACAAAGTGGTGTACACGTGAGAAGTGGATGAAAATCATACATCATTCCAAACATTTTTACAAATCAATAACGGCAAAGTGGGGTGTGCGTAATTATTCAGCCCCCTGAGTCAATACTTTGTAGAACAACCATTTTCTGCAATTACAGCTGCCAGTCTTTTAGGGTATGTCTCTACCAGCTTTGCACATCTAGAGACTGAAATCCTTGCCCATTCTTCTTTGCAAAACAGCTCCAGCTCAGTCAGATTGGATGGACAGCGTTTGTGAACAGCAGTTTTCAGATATTGCCACAGATTCTTGATTGGATTTAGATCTGGACTTTGACTGGGTCATTCTAACACCTAGATATGTTTTGTTTTAAACCATTCCATTGTTGCCCTGGCTTTATGTTTAGGGTCATTGTCCTGCTGGAAGGTGAACCTCCGCCCCAGTCTCAAGTCTTTTGCAGTCTCCAAGAGGTTTTATTCCAAGTTTGCCCTGTATTTGGCTCCATCCATCTACCCATCAGCTCTGACCAGCTTCCCTGTCCCTGCTGAAGAGAAGCACCCCCCGAGCGTGATGCTGCCATCACCATATTTGACAGTGGGGATGGTGTGTTCAGAGTGATGTGCAGTGTTAGTTTTCTGCCACACATAGCGTTTTGCATTTTGGCCAAAAAGTTCCATTTTGGTCTCATCTGACCGGAGCACCTTCTTCCACATGGTTGCTGTGTCCCCCACATGGCTTGTGGCAAACTGCAAACAGGACTTCTTATGCTTTCTGTTAACAATGGCTTTCTTTTTGCCACTCTTCCATAAAGGCCAACTTTGTACAGTGCATGACTAATAGTTGTCCTATGGACAGAGTCTCCCACCTGAGCTGTAGATCTCTGCAGCTCCTCCAGAGTCACCATGGGCCTCTTGACTGCATTTCTGATCAGCACTCTCCTTGTTCGGCCTGTGAGTTTAGGTGGATGGCCTTGTCTTGGTAGGTCTACAGTTGTGCCATACTCCTTCCATTTCTGAATAATCGCTTGAACAGTGCTCCGTGGGATGTTCAAGGCTTTGGAAATCTTTTTTGTAGCCTAAGCCTGCTTTAAATTTCTCAATAACTTGATCCCTGACCTGTCTTGTGTGTTCTTTGGACTTCATGGTGTTGTTGCTCCCAATATTCTCATCAGGCAATGTCTATAGGCAACTGACTGCACTCAGATCAAAGGGGGCTGAATAATTATGCACACACCACTTTGCAGTTATTTATTTGTAAAAAAAATGTTTGGAATCATGTAAGATGTTCGATCCACTTCTCACATGTACACCACTTTGTATTGGTCTTTCACGTGGAATTCCAATAAAATTGATGCATGTAGGCAGTAATATGACAAAATGTGGAAAACTTCAAGGGGGCCAAATACTTTTGCAGCCCACTGTATATATTAGATAGCTCCAACCTTTATATATTAGATAGCCCCAACATTTATATATTAGATAAAAGCCCCAACCTTTATAAACTCCTATATTCAGTGTTGGAGAAACTATTTTTGCCCAATATCACTCAAAAGAAGAACGTAATGATGAATTGTATACAAACATAATTCAATTCAAGCACTTTATTGTCGTTGTGTAACTCAACAAAATTACTTTTCATGATAGCCCCATGGTGCATATAAGGAACATAGTGATAGTAACAAAGGTACTATCATGCCAGGTATTTCAAAGGTTTCAACAATGGTACACAACATTCATTATTTCAGAGAGGATTCAGAATTTATCAAGTTTATGGCAGATGGGAAAAAGCTGGTTTTCAGTCTGTTTTTATATGCGGATTAATCTAAAATGTCTACCTGATAGGAGGAGCTCAAACAAGGCGTTTCTAGGGTGAGTGTTGTCCTTGGCGATGTTTTTGGCCCTTCTCACACAGCGAGTGTTACACAAGTTACACAGTTCCAGTGAAGCCATTGAGCTCCACGACTTTCAAAGTCGCTGAGAGATCTGTCTTCTGAAGCTTGTTATCTCAAGTGTCTGGTACTGTATTGTTGTTGTTTTTTCTCAATAAATTTTTATTATTTTGTTGAAGCAGTATAACAAGGTGATACAACATATCAATGTCAGTACAATTATGTGAACATTAATCTACAAGTACAAATATTAAACATACATAATACTTGAAATATGATGATGACACATGATGATGAGAGATAATGGAACAAAGGTTTCTATGAAACACTAAGAAGTTTTCAAGATCAACATCAACAATAGCATCTAGTATTTTCTAACCAGAGCACATTCCTATGAATTACAACATAGCCCGAGACTATCCACCTCTCTAAGTGTCAAAACACATCATGTCAAGAAAGGGGTCGTCCGTTGTAGGGCAGCATAGATGGATCTCTATGCCCTGGAGTTTAAAGGGACTCCAAGCAGTGCAGAAACTATGGAAAGATGCATATCATTTTAAAGCTCTCTTTCTCCTCTTTCCAATGATATATAAACCGCCGCCTTACGCCTTTTAGTTTTCGCTATTTTCGCGATTGAATTTGCCGCGGCCGCGATTTCAATCACGAAAATAAAGAAAACTAAAAGGCGTAGAGCGACGGTTTAGGTGTCGCCAGAAAGAGGAGAAAGAGAGCTTTAAAATGATATCCATCTTTCCATAGTTACTTGTATTACACAGGACGACACTTTCCCCAGTGTCAGCAGCTCCATTCAGCAGAAAAAGTCGGCCTGTGTAATACAAGTAACTAGAGAAAGATGGATATCATTTTAAAGCTCTCTTTCTCCTCTTTCTGGCGACACCTAAATCGTCGCTCTACGCCTTTTAGTTTTCTTTATTTTCGCGATTGAAATCGCGGCCGTGGCAATTTCAATCGCGAAAATAGCGAAAACTAAAAGGTGTAGGGTGGCAATTTATATATCATTGGAAAGAGGAGAAAGAGAGCTTTAAAATGATTTGCATCTTTCCATAGTTTCTGCACTGCTCGGAGTCCCTTTAAGGGAAGAAATGAAGATCGAAATTATCCAAATAGCAATTATCAAATAGTAAAGAGGTAGAGGGAAACCTAGCTACATTGAAATCTGCATCTTGGGGATGGTAAGGTAGGGCAGAGTGAACCAAAGCAGTAATAAGGGAATTAGTAATGCTGGTGGGTGATTATTGATGATTTATTACTGGATTTAGTGGTGGTACAGATTTAACTAGTGTCTTATAAGTACTAGTGGGCCAATTGGGTTTGGGAAGAAAAAAGAAGAGAAGCAGAAAAAAGGAACATCTAATGATGTTGGAGAGCATTTACCCTGCCTGGAAATCTGTTGGCCAATCAACTGCAAATTCAAGTACAGAGGGAGACGACAAAGATAAGGACTTGCGGTCTCTTAAATTCCGTTCCATACGCAGATTTAAGTCTACTGTGTTTCTCAATTGATTTAAGAAGCAAATGTCTATGGTGCCCCAGTTTTGCAGTATGAGAGATCTAGCTGAGGAAGGATACTTTTGCCGTACCATTTCTTAAGACCTAGATCTGGGGTGCTACAAGGTAAAGAGCTCAAGGGGATTTTTAATGGTCTGACAGGATTATCATTATTGTTTTTTGTTAGATAATAAGCCCAAGCTGAGTTTGTCGCCTGGACTGTTGGGAATTCTGATTTATGTTTAGTTAAAGAGACTCCGTAACAAAAATTGCATCCTGTTTTTTATCATCCTACAAGTTCCAAAAGCTATTCTAATGTGTACTGGCTTACTGCAGCACGTTCTACTATCACCATCTCTGTAATAAATCAACTTATCTCTCTCTTGTCAGACTTGTCAGCCTGTGTCTGGAAGGCTGCCAAGTTCTTCAGTGTTGTGGTTCTGTGATGCATCTCCCCCCTTCAGGCCCCTCTCTGCACACTGCCTGTGTATTATTTAGATTAGAGCAGCTTCTCTCTTCTCTCTTATCTTTTACAAGCTGGATAAATCCTCCTCTGAGCTGGCTGGGCTTTCACATACTGAGGAATTACATACAGACAGAGCTGTCTGCATTCTGCAGGAAGAAACAGCCTGACACTTCAGTGGAAGATAGCTGCAGGGGGAAAGAAACACACAAATGATCTCTTGAGATTCAAAAGGAAAGCTGTATACAGCCTGCTTGTGTATGGATGTATTTTCTATGTGTGGACATACTGTACATCAACCTACTTCCTGTTTTGGTGGCCATTTTGTTTGTTTATAAACAAACTTTTTAAAACTGTTTTTAACCACCTTTAATGCGGCGAAATTGTGACAGAGGGTAATAGGAGATGTCCCCTAACGCACTGGTATGTTTACTTTTGCGCGATTTTAACAATACAGATTCTCTTTAAGCCTAATATTGATAGTGCCAGACACTGTATAGGGGAGTGAGTCTCAATTGAGTTTTCAATCTGGCACCATTTCTTTGGACTACCTGTTTTCCACCACTCTGAGGTGGTGTCCAATATACATGCGTAATAATATGATTTGACGCATGGGATTCCCACTCCTCCAAATTCCTTCAAGATGGATAAGTTATGATAAGCAATTCTGTGTCTTCTTTTGTTCCAAATGAAATTTGCAATAATTCTTTGCACTTGGTTGAAGAATATGTTCGGAAGTGGGATCTGCAGTGTGCGGAATACATATAACAGTTTCAGAAGTGATTTCATTTGACATGCTGCTATCTTGCCCAACCAAGAGAGCTCAAATTTGGCTAAGGCTTCCAGTTCCCCAGTTAGATTTTTTAATAAAGGGACATCATTTAGCTCATAGATTTTCTTAGAAGAAGAGGGGATGTTAACCCCCAGGTACGGAATGTGAGTTTTTGCCCAATGAAATGGGTAGGAGTTGGATATCTGTTTTTTGAGGAGTGGGGGGGGGTGTTGATCCCCAGCATCAGGGATTTACTCTCATTCACTTTGTAGTATGATACTTCCGAGTACTCTTGGAGTATCTTAGTTATGTGCATAAGTGAGTTCAAAGGGTTCTCAACAGTAATCAGCACATCGTCCGCAAAAAAGACCTATTTTGTGAGACACACCTTTTACTATTATACCGTTGATAGCTTAGAAAAATACAAAAATGAAAAAACCGAGAGCCCAATATAGTGTAGTATGTTATGTAAAGGAAATATGACAAAACGATTACGAGTAGTATACTCACAAGTCTAGGTTACCACAAAGGCAACCACTGGAAGTGCAGGTGGGGAGAATTATGACCTGACCCCACTCAGGTATTAAGAAGTCGCTCTCTGTAGATAGAAGTGGGGATGTACCCCTCCACCAGGGGTGGACTAGATCAAAAGATAACTGATAGTAACAGAGGCGCCAAATTTGAATAAAATAATTTAAAAACCGTTTAAAAGGAGGGGGGTTAGTGGTTACCACCCTCAGATATATAATGACCAGCCAATAAGTCGTTATACATAAATAATAAAATTTATTATATAAATAATAAAATTTATTATAAATTCTCCTGGAGAATTTATAATAAATTTTATTATTTATGTATAACGACTTATTGGCTGGTCATTATATATCTGAGGGTGGTAACCACCAACCCCCCTCCTTTTAAACGGTTTTTAAATTATTTTATTCAAATTTGGCGCCTCTGTTACTATCAGTTATCTTTTTTTTCATTATACCGTTGATGTCTTTGTTGCTTCTGATGGTTTCTGCTAGCGCTTTTATAACTAAGGTGAATATCAGTGGGGACAGGGTCACCACTGTCTTGTGCCGTTAGTGATATAAAATTTATGTGAATAAAAGCCGGCAACGTTTACTATTGCTGATGGTGTAGAGTACAATGATAGTATAGCAGAGTGAATAGGACCCTCAAATCCGAACCTGTGAAGTACCCCCCCAAGAAATCCCCAATGAACTCTGTCGAAGGCTTTCTCAGCATCAAGAGCTAAAAACAGGGAAGGCCTTCGACAGAGCTCCGTAAACCTAAGAAGGTTCAAGACCCTGCGAGTGCCATCTGTGGCTTGTCTATATTTTGTAAACCCCACTTGATCCCAGTTTATTAATGATGGCAGAATGTGTAGGAGTCTGGTGGCTATAATTTTTGCAAATATTTTGGTATCCGAGTTTAAAAGAGAGATAGGTCTGAAGTTGGAGGGAGTGTCCGTGGCTTTGCCCGGTTTGGGGATAACTGATATAACTGCTTGCGTAAACTGTTCCTGCATAGATCCTTTTTTAATAAAATGATTGAATAGTGTTGCTAGTTTGGGGGCGAGGGAGGTGCTATAATATTTATAATCATTTGTGAAGCCATCGGGGCCTGGTGATTTATTGCTCTTAAGGGTTTTTATATTATTAAGAATCTCTTGAGAGCAGATTGGGGCATTAAGCGCAGCTAACTGTTGTGGGGTGAGGGACGGAAGTTTAATGATATCTAATAATTGCTTGATCGTTTCAGGGGAAGTCTGAGGGGTGTTAGGATCATCCTTTAAATTATACAAAGTTTTATAGTAGTCACAGAAAGCGTTAGCTATGTCTTTTGGGTTATAGAGGACAGATTTGGTAACTGGGTGGATTCACTTGGGAATTCTAGCCTTTGCTTGTAGATGTTTAAGTTTTCTAGCTAGGAATTTTCCTGCTTTGTTGCTACTAGAGTAGTGCAAAAGCTTCATTTTATAAATGTGGTGCTCCATATCTGCACATAGGAGTAATCTTGCCTTAGTGGGAATAGTTCCTTATTCACTTTATCGCAGGTTTTGGATTTATTTTGTGCTTCTAGGGTTCTAATCTTGAGCAGTATGGAATCTATTTGTTCTGTTCTCTGTTTTTTGACGCATGCTCCTAGCTGGATAAAAAATCCTCTTACATATGCTTTATGGGCATTCCATAGACACAAGTATTCGTTGATTTTTTTGCAAAATATAGGATCGGTTGGTAGTGGAGTTTAGTAAGGAGTTATTTAACTCCGAAGGTACCGAATCAGAAAGCAGAGGGATAGTCAGAAAAGCAGTAGGTCATAACAGATATCAAACAATGCCTAGTCTTGGGTGTGAGGTCCGTGGTCTCAGCACCCTGGAACTAGTCTGGAGTATAATATGATGGTACACAATATCCCTAGTCTTGGGTGTGAGGTCCGTGGTCTCAGCACCCTGGAACTAGTCTGGAGTATAATATGATGGTACACAATATCCCTAGTCTTGGGTGTGAGGTCCGGGGTCTCGACACCCTGGAACTAGTCTGAAGTATAACAGAATGATAACACAAAGTCCCTAATCTTGAGTGTGAGGTCCGTGGTCTCAACACCCTGGAACTAGTCTGAAGTATAACACAATGATAAACAGAAGTAATCTGGCTCAGTGTGAATTCCCAGGTCCTCCTGGTTCTAACACACTGTAGGATCTGACTAAGGTCTGAGTGCTTCCACGTAAGTGTTCGCAACGGCAGACAACATGAGACTGACCAGCAGTAACTATATATAGAGTGGCGCTCTCCGGCGCCACCCATTAGTAATCAACCAATAGTCACTTGTTCTGAGGTCAGTTGACCAACCTGGTCAGCTGATCCCTCATTGGCTGTCATAAAGGTTCTGCCTCTCTGCGCGCGCGTGTATTCCTCAATCTGTGTGAACTAACAGACCCAGCCAAAGCAGACGCACTCTGCTGCGTGCAAACCGCCGCGCTGGACGCGGAATTAGCCGCCTTGCTGTCAGTGCACGCGGCGGCTTTTCCGCGTTCTATTACAGTACCCCCCCCCAGAGGAGTGGACTCCGGACACTTCCCACCAGGCTTTCCAGGGTGCAAGTCATGGAATTCATTCTTCAATTCCTCTGCGTGCATACGACAGTCTGGCACCCAAGTTCTCTCCTCAATGCCATATCCCTTCCAGTGAACCAGATACTGCACGGAATTCTGCACAAGCCGTGAGTCCATAATCTTTTCAATCTCGTACTCAGGTTGGTCACCAATCTACACGGGGGGGGGGGGGGAGCGGAATCCACGTGAACTGCCGGCTTGAGCAAGGACACATGGAATGATCTCACACCACGCATGCTGGTAGGGGGATCAATAGTTTAAGTGACCTTATTAACTTTCCTGGTCACTGAGAATGGTCCTATGAATGTAGGATCCAGTTTGGGTGAAAATCGCTTCAGGGCCCCATGCCGAGAGGATACGTACACCATGTCCCCTGGGGAAAACTCCCACTCTACAGACTTTCTCTTACTAGTCTGATTTTTCTGAGTCCGGGGTTTCCTTGACACTGGTAAATGTTGATCTGTACCCGGTGAGGTCTGATGAGATGTTTTACCCTCTAGAATGTCTCGCTGGCAAGGGCCCAGATTAGGCATCCAGTCCTCCACCGTTTCTGCAGGTACCCTGACCACCTTTCGAGGTAGGCCGGTCTCAGGCTGGGAACTTTTAACTAAAGCTTCTGTTTTGACCTGCACTGCCATCTCCCCACCCTGTATCTTGGTAGCACAAACTGCCACTCTCTCCAAGCAATGCTGATGGCAATTGGCTGACCATCTCAGTAACTGACCTGAAGTCCAGTCAATCTGTGGAGAGTGGAGTTGCAACCAGGGCACACCAAGAACAATGGTGGAGGTTGCCATGGGCATAACTAGGAACTGTAATCTCTCTTCATGTAACGCCCCTAAACAACATGACAACAAGGGGGTTTGGAAAAGAGATTGACTACTCTGCAACAGAGAGTCAGCCACTGCAGTGACCATAATCTGCCGATCTAGTGGGAACAAGGGTATCCCCAATTTTCTTGCGAAATCGTAGTCAATGAGGTTCGCTGCAGAACCGGAGTCCACAACGGCTTCTGCGGACCCAGTCTGACCCTCCCATGTAATAGAGCAGGGAAGGAGCAGACGATCATTGTTTAGAGGTAAAGACTGCTCGCCTATGGTGTTGACCAATCCTAGGCGGCAGCATTCTCCTGGCCCCTTAGCACCATATAGATCGCGTTTTCTTGGCCTTTTGTGACTCTCCTTCACCTGACTCAGCCCTGTATATCCGATTTGCATTGACTCGTCAGAGGGTGACGAAGATCGAGAAGAGTTATCTGAGACAGACCTTATAGCATTCCTACCACAAATCTGTTTCTGGTAGCGCAAATGGCGATCTATCTGTACGGCCAAAGAAATTGCCTCATCTACAGATTCGGGCTCAGGATGTCCTATTATTACGTCATGAATTGCATCTGACAATCCTGCCAAAAAACAGTCTAATAGAGCATATGTTCCCCATCTAGCCGAGACAGCCCACTTCCTAAACTCAGCGGCGTAAACCTCCACCGATTTACGACCCTGTCTGAGCATCTTGAGCTTCCTCTCAGCAGTGGATGAAATATCCGGGTCATCGTATATAATGGCCATGGCCTTAAAAAATTCCTGAACTGATGATAATGCCTCATGCTCAGCATGTAGGCTATATGCCCACGTTTGGGAATCACCCGACAGCAAGGTTTTTATAAATGTTACCCTTTGGGCTTCAGTTCCTGACAAGGTAGGCCTCAACTCAAAATAAGATAGTACCCGATTTCTGAAATTTCGAAAGTCAGATCTATGGCCAGAAAACTTTTCAGGTACGGACATATGAATATCCGTGACTAGAGGAGATCACACTGAGTTTATAGCTGATTAAAGTTCCTGAATAGCCCCAAAAAGCTGACTGATCTAGGTCTGTTGGTTCAAAATTACCCTGGAAAGATTTTTTACCGCGGTAGTCAGGACTTCAACGTGACTATACAGTGCGTCCATTTGGTTTAGGTCTGCCGTTCTGTAATGATCTGTGTCAGCACGCAGAGAGAATCTGATTATTGGTGATCTGCAGTATCACCAAGAATACAGATATATACCTGAATATTGATGATCTGCAGAATCACCGATAATCCAAGTATTACTAACCTCTGGACACCTATATAGTGTGAGTGTTTGGTGCAACAGTAATAACTTTGAGTAAGACCACCCGAGGAGCAGGTGGTCTTTGACAGTGAGGGCGATACTGCCTTCTGAGAAATGCAAAAACCCTCCAGCAGCCTGAGACCTCCAAGGGGGTGGAGTCCCAGGCTGAAGGTAGGAAGGACCTGTGAGTGAGTGACACCTGAAGGTGGATGTCACTAGCAGGTCTGGAGACTATCTCTTAGGGAGAGAGATAGCTCTCAAGGTCGGGCAAGCCAGGTCGGCAACACACGGGCAGACAAGGTACAAAGACAGAAAGCTGATTCGGTATCCAAAGGCAGGCAGGGTTGGCAACAGATAATCAGATATGCGTAGGTACCGAATCAGAAAGCAGAGGGATAGTCAGAAAAGCAGTAGGTCATAACAGATATCAAACAATGCCTAGTCTTGGGTGTGAGGTCCGTGGTCTCTACACCCTGGAACTAGTCTGGAGTATAATATAATGGTACACAATATCCCTAGTCTTGGGTGTGAGGTCCGTGGTCTCGACACCCTGGAACTAGTCTGAAGTATAACAGAATGATAGCACAAAGTCCCTAATCTTGGGTGTGAGGTCTGTGGTCTCGACACCCTGGAACTAGTCTGAAGTGGTGCAATGTGAAAAAACAAACAAAACAAAACTATATAACTGAAAATAAAAATATGAAAATATTTTCTTTGCTACTAATGTTCTAGTAATTATCCATTCTACACAACCAATTCATTATATCATAATTTTTTTTTTTTCACTTCAGTGCCTCTTTAACCATTTTAGCCGCCTGGACGTGATTGTCACGTCCAGCTGCCTGCTGTTGCGCCGCTGCACGCTCCTGCAAGCGATCGCACGCACCCCATGGGGAACCCTGTTAGCCCGGAGATCAATAAATGGGAACATAGTTCCCATTCATTGATCTAAGTCCTTGGTAGAAAGACCGACAGCTTCTTATAAGAAGCCGTCATCTTTCTGACCAAAAAAAAAAAACTCGTCCTCCTTATACTTCCTGTAAGCAAGAGTGCTCACTTACAGGACAGGTATTAAAAAAAACCACTGTGGCCAAATAGCAAAACTACATGTACATACATTTTTTTCACATAAAACACAATAAATTACAATTAAAATTAACTGTTTACCCCTACACCCAAAACATACCCAAATAAAATTGTATCTAAAAAAAAAATATATATTGCAATTTGAAAAAAACAAAACAAAAAAAAAAACACATAAATAGTTACCTAAGGGTCTAAACTTTTTTTAATATGCATGTCAAGAGAGTATATTAATAATATTTTTTTAAATTATAAGCTTGCAAATAGTGATGGACGCAAAACTGAAAAAATGCACCTGTCACAATCTCTCCTGTAGCATGTTCTGTCGGTTGCGGTGGAACTGCAACCAGGCAGTTCTGACTTATCTGCTTGCATTCATTTGCGCATTCACAATAAGTCTCATTGTCTTTTGCAGTCACTCTGCAGTTCAGAGCAGTTCAGGATGCTGTCATAACTCTTCCCTTTGCTTGCTGCAGTTGAACTGCAGCCAGATATCCCTGGATTTCCTACATGCATGTTGTTCCATAATATTGCATGTATTTGTTATGAGAGTCTTTCAGCTGACAGCTTGTGATCAAGCTGGCTCAGGATTGCATACTTACCATTTAGCTGTGTGGGAATTTGCATGCCTGCATCCATTGGCTGATGCCGACTTAAAAGTCTGCCTCCCATTTCAGACCCCGCCCGACATAGCATTCAGCTCTCTGAGTGGTCGTTGGGTCTATGCTGTGAAAGTTGTTATTGTAAAAATGTATAAATGCCTTGCTCTGTAATTTCATGTCTGCTGGAGGTTTGCTGACCTGCGGGGCTCAGTAAAGTCCTTCTGATCCTGATAGTTTGGATTCTTCCAGCACCACGTTGGTGACTGGTAGTATTCCTTCTAGCCTTGTTCTTGCCTTGTTCTTGAGGACAAACTAAAGCAGCGGTTGCCATTAGTTACGCTCCTACCTGTTAGTCTTGTCTATTTCAGTGTGAATGTTGCCGTCGCTGAAACAGCGACTAGACTGGCTGAGCATTCCGTCTGTCTGTCTGTTGTCTGTCTTGTTAATTGTCATTACTTGTGCTTTAGCGAATGAGTTATTTGAGAACTACATTTCATATATTGCGCATCAGCACGATATATATGTACTCTAGTCAGTCAGTATTGTATTATTGTAATATTGAATATTGTATTGTGTTCCAACCTTTGCCTGCCTCTTGACTACAAATTTGCCTAGCCCTTCTGTATTACTGCCATCTGATCTATCGTGTATGACCCAAGCCTGTTACCGACTACGTATGTTGTGTATTGTATCACACAGCATCTAGCCTGATAGGCGGCCCAGAGCTGCAGTTGCTCTGGGCAATCTTGCTCCCTTGTTCATTACTGCTGTGTCCATCTGTGTAGCCTCTTCCATTACCCAGCTACATAGTCTGGAGCACACACGCTGACTCCTTAGCATTACAGCACCTTTATTTTTAAATAAAATATTGGCGCCATACATTGTGATAGAGACATAATTTAAATGGTGTCATAACCGGGACAAATGGGCAAATAAGATATGTTAGTTTTAATTATGGTAGCATGTATTATTTTAAAGCTATAATGGCTGAAAATTGAGAAATAATGTTTTTTTCAATTTTCCTTTTAAAATGCATTTAGAAAAAAATAATTCTTAGCAAAATGTACCACCCAAAGAAAGCCTAATTGGTGGTGGAAAAAAACAAGATATAGATCAATTCATTGTGATAATGTGAGAGATCGCCGAAAAGCCGCCGCGGAAGCGTGCGTCTGGTAACATGGCTGATCGCATGTCTGGGTCGGCTGGGATCTCTAGTGCACCTGGATGGAGAGCTACGTGCGCGCGCGAGCCAGAAGTCAGGACCTTTATACCAGCAGGAGATGTATCAGCTGATCAGGACGATCAGCTGATTCCTGCTGGACTCCTGATTGGCTGAGTGGCTCGGGTGGAGCGGCAGAGTCCAGCAACTATATATACTGCTTGCTTGCCAGTTGCTGGTTGTCTGCCATTGCGAACACTTACGTGAAAGCATTCAGACCATAGTCAGATCCTACAGTGTGTTTGAACCAGGAGGACCTAAGTATTCACACTGAGCCAGATTACTTTTGTTTATCATTGTATTATTATTCAGACTAGTTCCAGGGTGTAGAGACCAAGGACCTCACACCCAAGACTAGGGAACTGTGTTATCTTTGTGTTATGCTCCAGACTAGTTCCAGGGTGCTGAGACCACGGACCTCGCACCCAAGACTAGGGACCACTGTATTGTCATTTGTGTTATACTCCAGACTAGTTCCAGGGTGCTGAGACCACGGACCTCGCACCCAAGACTAGGGACCACTGTATTGTCATTTGTGTTACTTCAGACTAGTTCCAGGGTGCTGAGACTACGGACCTTGCACCCAAGACTATGCATTGTTTGATATCTGTTACATGCTTGACTGTCCCTCTCCTTGAGAGATTAGTCTCCAGACCTGCTTGTGACGCCCATCCTCCAGGGGTCACTAGCCACAGGGTCTTCTTGCTATTCAGCCTGGGGCCCCACCCCCTTGGGTATCTCAGGCTGCTGCAAGATCCCTGCACTTCCAAAGGGAGATATTTCTCATACTGCCAAGGACCACCTGCTCCTCGGGTGGTCCTCACTCAAAGTTATTACTGTTGCACCAAACACTCACACTATATAGGTGTCCAGAGGTTAGTGATATATCTGTATTATTGGTGATTCTGCAGATCATCAATAATCAGGTGTATATCAGCATTCTTGGTGATACTGCAGATCACCAATAATCAGATTCTCTCTGTGTGCTGACACTGATCGTTACAGATAAGTAGTAATAAAGTTATTGGCAAATTAATGGAAGGTGAAAATTGCTCGGATGGGTTGAAATGGTTAAGGTGGTCAACCACTCGATTCAGTCATTATTATCAAATCGGATGAAAATGCCCGATCGATGATGCGACCAATTTTGGGAGGAGGATGTAGGGCTGACTTGCTCGATCGGGTGCGCGTGGTAATTGCGTGCAGTTTCAGGACACGCCTCAAATGTGACAGAACCCATGGTGCTGCCCCCCCAATGCAAAATGTTCGCCCCCGGTGTGGTATACTTTACCTATCTGTGTCTGCAGCTGGTTCTGTCTCCATATACGCCCCACGTGGTTGTTGCCGAAATGTGGACGTGTGTATGAAGTTTCACTTGCGCCCATGTATACGCGGACAACCACATGGGGCGTGTGTATGGAGACAGAGCCAGTGTCGGACACGGGCAGTTTACTGCATCGGGGGAGGGGGGGGGATTTTACATTAGAGGGGACAGCACGGGGGCGACAAGGTGGCGTATGCGGCGTCACAAGTCCGATTCCCAAGAGATTTCATGCTGAAATCTATCAGGAATCGGCCTGCGGTGTATGGGCAGCCAATAGATGTCTCTCTGATCGAGTCTGTCTCTTGTTCGATCTCCCCAAACATCGTCTGATGTTTGGGCACCACGTGTAATTAAGTGAATTTCACGTCCTAATTAGCCCCCCTGTGCATTCCAAGACGTGAAATTCAAATCCTGCTCTTTGAATTTCTGACGCACTTGTGTGCGTGCGCTCCCGCATGTGCATATGCATAGTTACATAGTTATTTTGGTTGAAAAAAGACATACGTCCATCGAGTTCAACCAGTACAAAGTACAACTCCAGCCTGCTCCCTCACATATCCCTGCTGATCCAGAGGAAGGCGAAAAACCACTTACAAGGCATGGTCCAATTAGCCCCTAAAGGGAAAACATGCCTTACCGACTCCAGATGGCAATCAGATAAAATCCCTGGATCAACATCATTAGGCATTACCTAGTAATTGTAGCCATGGATGTCTTTCAACGCAAGGAAAGCATCTAAGCCCCCTTTAAATGCAGGTATAGAGTGCATTCCACATCTTAATCACTCTAACTGTAAAGAACCCTTTCCTAAATAAATGGCTAAAACTTTTTTCCTCCATGCGCAGATCATGTCCTCTAGTCCTTTGAGAAGGCCTAGGGACAAAAAGCTCATCCGCCAAGCGATTATATTACCCTCTGATGTATTTATACATGTTAATTAGATCCCCTCTAAAGCGTCTTTTCTCTAGACTAAATAAACCCAGTTTATCTAACCTTTCTTGATAAGTGAGACCTTCCATCCCACGTATCAATTTTGTTGCTCGTCTCTGCACCTGCTCTAAAACTGCAATATCTTTTTTGTAATGTGGTGCCCAAAACTGAATTCCATATTCCAGATGTGGCCTTACTAGAAAGTTAAACAGGGGCAATATTATGCGGGCATCTAGAGTTTATATTTCCCTTTTAATGCATCCCAAAATTTTGTTCGCTTTCGCTGCAGCTGCTTGGCATTGAGTACAATTATTTAACTTGTTGTCAATGAGTACTCCTAAGTCCTTCTCCAAGTTTGATGTCCCCAACTGTATCCCATTTATTTTGTATGGTGCTAGACCATTAGTACGTCCAAAATGCATGACTTTACATTTGTCAACATTGAATTTCATCTGCCATGTATGTGCCCATATAGCCATCCTATCCAGATCCTGTTGCAATATGACACTATCTTCCTGAGAGTTGATGATTCTGCACAATTTTGTATCATCTGCAAAAATAGCAACATTGCTCACTACTGCATCTACTAGGTCATTAATAAATGAAATTGAAGAGCACTGGACCCAGAACAGACCCCTGTGGGACCCCACTGCTAACAGTCTCCTATTTTGAGTACGATCCATTGACCACAACTCTTTGTTTTCTGTCCATTAGCCAGTTCCCTATCCATGAACACAGACTCTTCCCCAGTCCTTGCATCCTCAACTTTTGCACCAGACTTTTGTGGGGAACAGTGTCGAAGGCCTTTGCAAAGTCCAAGTATATCACATCTACAGCATTCCCAATATCCATATTAGCATTCACTACCTCATAAAAGCTGAGCATGTTAGTCAAACAGGACCTGTCTTTAGTAAACCCATGTTGATGCTGAGAAATAAGATTATTTTCTACTATGAAGTCATGTATAGTATCTCTTAGTAACCCCTCAAATAGTTTGCATACAACTGATGTTAAGCTTACAGGTCTATAATTTCCTGGATCTGATTTTTTGCCCTTCTTAAATAATGGGAAAACGTGGGCTGTACGCCAATCCACTGGGACTCTGCCAGTTGCAAGAGAGTCACAAAAGATAAGATAAAGGGGTTTATCTATAACTGAACTTAATTCCCTTAGGACCCAAGGATGCATGCCATCCGGGCCAGGTGCCTTGTCTATTTTTAATTTATTTAGTCTTGCCTTCACTTCTTCCTGCGTTAAGTATTTAATATTACAGTTAGAAGATTGAGACTCTTCCGCCTCTGTAGTTTGCAACAGTGTTTCTTTTGTGAAGACAGAAGCAAAGAAAGCATTTAATAACTCTGCCTTACCTTGGTCATCCACCATTGAGCTCCCAACCTCATCCTTAGCAGTCCTATACAGTCAACCTTTCTTTTTTTAGAGTTAATGTACTTGTAAAACTTCTTTGGGTTAGATTTGATATCCTTAGCGATTTGTTTTTCAGCTTCAATCTTTGCCTGCCTAATTTCTTTTTTACAATTTTTATTGCACTCCTTATAATTGCTTAGTGCAGCCTCGGTCCCCTCCTGTTTTAGGACCTTATAGGCATTCTTTTTCCTCTTCATTTTATCTTTAACCTTTCTATTCATCCATAGAGGCCTTTTTTTATTCCTAGACATTTTGTTTCCATATGGGATATACATACTACAATATTGGTTGAGTATAAGTTTAAAAGCTTGCCTTTCCCTTCAGTGTCTTCCCCTTGTAGTACATTATCCCAGTTCACCAAACTTAGTGCCTGCCTAATTTGATTGAACTCTGCTTTTCTAAAATTCATAGTTTTAGTGGTCCCACTGCCCCGTGGCCTATCAGTCACCAGATCAAACGTTATCATGTTGTGATCACTATTTCCCAAATGTTCTTGAACCTGCACATTTGATACATTATCTGGTCTATTAGAAATGATCAGATCCAGTAACGCATTCCCCCTAGTTGGTTCAGTTACCATTTGAGTCAAGTAATTGTCCTGTAGTGCTGCCAGAAATCTGCTGCTTTTACCAGAATGGGTAGCCTCAATACTCCAGTCAATGTCTGGAAAGTTGAAGTCGCCCATAATTATGACCTCATTTTTACTTGCAGCTTTTTCAATCTGCTGTAGTAATTGCAGTTCTGCAGCTTCATTAATAAGAGGTGGCCTGTAGCATACCCCAATAAGCAATTGGCAACTTTTATTTCCACCATGAATATTTACCCAAACGGACTCCACATCTTTGCAAACTTCCTCCATCTCATCGTTGAGGACAGCTGTAAGAGAATTCTTAACAAAGAGACAAACCCCTCCACCTTTTTTCCCTGTTCTATCCCTCCTAAACACATTGTATCCTTTTAAATTAGCTATCCAGTCATGGCTTTCATCCATCCATGTCTCGGTTATTCCCACAATGCCATAGCCTTTGTCATTCAGAATGAACTCTAGTTCGTTCTATTTTATTTGCAAGGCTCCGAGCATTGGTTACCATGCACTTTATATTTTTACCACCACATTTACCAATTTTGTTTACATGAAATGGGCTACTTCAATTTTTACCAACCTCCTTAATCTTTACCCTGTCCCCACCCCCCTCTCCACCCTCCATAATGATAGGTTCCCACTGTCTTTTTACCTCATCGTGTCTACGTATTGAGACTTTATCCTCCCGCCTCCCCCCAGATCCTAGTTTAAAATCTCCTCCAACCGTTTAGCCATCTTCTCCCCCAATGCAGCTGCACCCTCCCCATTAAGGTGCAGCCCATCCCTGCTGTAGAACCTGTAGCCGACTGCAAAGTCTGCCCAGTTCTCCAGGAACCCAAACCCTTCCTTCCTACACCAATTTCTCAGCCACTTATTTAACTCCGTAAGCTCCCTCTGTCTCTCAGATGTAGCACGTGGCACTGGCAGTATTTCAGAAAACACCACCTTGGAGGTCCTTGCTTTAAGTTTATCTCCAAGTACCTGAAAATCATTTTTGAGGACCGTCCATCTCCCACTAACTTTGTCATTGGTGCCAATGTGTACCATGACAGCTGGGTCTTCCCCAGCCTCACCCAGTAATCTGTCAATTCTTTCCGCTACATGCCGAACCCGAGCACCCGGGAGGCAACAGACTGTACGGCATTCACGGTTTCTTCGACAGATTACCCTATCTGTGCGCCTAATAAGCTCCCATTGTTCCCACACATGCTTATGCACTTTCATTTAAATGTGAATGACTCTTGCTAATAGCAGCTCTCATTCACTGTAAACAGGTAAAAAAACTGAAATAACCATTTAAGCTTTCTGGACATACTAGCTACGTCCAGAAGGCCATGTATGCTCCTGCACGCTCCCGCGGCCGATCGCACGTGTGCTCCCGGGCCGCGGATCGCTAGCCTAGGAATCAATGAATCGGGCCATGGTGCCCGATCACTGATTCTTCTCCCCTGCAGAAAAAGCGACCGCTTGTCTCGGAAGCCGCGCTTTTTCTGCCTCCTACGTCTACGTTTTATTTATTTTTTAATGTAGATGTAGTTTTACTTTTTGGCCACAAGATGGCAACCTTAGGTTTGTTTACATAACGTCACTCTAAGCGTAAAATGTACGCTTAGAGTGACGTCAAGTAAACAAACCTAAGGTTGCCATCTTGTGGCCAAAAAGTAAAACTACATCTACATTAAAAAATAAATAAAATAAACATATTTACATTAAAAAAAATTACTATTTACATCCCACCTTCCCAAAAATACCCAAAGAAAATGTTTAATAATAATTAAAAAAAAACTATTACAATTAAAAACAAAACAAAAAACACGTAAATATTTACCTGAGGGTCTAAACTTTTTAAATATCTATGTAAAGATGAAATATTTCTATTTTTTTTTTTTTTTTTGTATTAAAAGCTTGTAAATAGTGATGGATGCAAAACAGAAAAAAAATGCACTTTTATTTCCAAATAAAATATTGTCACCATACATTGTGATAGGGACATAATTTAAACGGTGTAATAACCAGGACAAATGGGCAAATACAATACGTGGGTTTTAATTATGGAGGCATGTATTATTTTAAAACTATAATGGCCGAAAACTGAGAAATAATGCATTTTTTCAGTTTTTTTCTTATTCTTCCTGTTAAAATGCATTTACAGTAAAGTGGCTCTTAGCAAAATTTACCACCCAAAGAAAGCCTAATTGGTGGCAGAAAAAAACAAGATATAGATCAGTTAATTGTGATAAGTAGTGATAAAGTTATAGGCGAATGAATGGGGGGTGAACATTGCTCAGATGCATAGAGTGAAAACGACTGAAGGCTGAAGTAGTTAAAGGGACAGTGTCACTATTAAACAGTCAAGTGTTTACAACCCCACCCCAAAGCAAAGTATTAGTGCCTACCTAACTATTTAACCCCTTGTGTCACCTATACGTAGCCCTAAGATTGGTGGATACCTGTAATGGCTGCCACCTGTAGCAGTCGGATGCAATCGCTAGTGTGACAGTTCCGAGACCAAACGCTGTACAGATACTTCGCTATGCTGTTGCCTAGCAATGTATCTGTACAGTACTGGGGTCCCCAAACCATGCGCCATAGTGATCGGATCCAAAGGCTGGCAGTAATGGTATGCCACATTCTCAACTCGCAGGGAAATAAGGCATGTAGGGTATCATTTTAACCAGAAGAAGATAAATAAAATATTTTGAGGTGTGATATAACTGTGGCACTTTTCATGTAAAAGTTGCACAAAGTTTAAAATGAAAAAAAAAAAATCTCTTTTTTGGAATTTTTGCCTAATTCTTTTCTATAAAATACTCATAAAATTAAATATTTCTTGGAAACAAATTTTATCCCAATAAAGCCTAGATTGTTCTTAAAAACAAAATATGTGTATCACTTTGATGGCGTAAGTAATACAAAAGTTATTGCTGTATCATTGCGACACAGCTGATTTGCCAAAATTGTCAGGAATCTTAAAGGACAACCAAGGTGACATGGTGACATGTGACATGATGAGATAGACATGTGTATGTACAGTGCCCAGCACACAAATAACTATGCTGTGTTCCTTTATTTTATTTCTCTGCCTGAAAGAGTTAAACATCAGGTATGTAAGTGACAGTTTCTGTCCGGGTTGGGACTGGGTCGGACTATAGTGTAATTCTCACTGATAAGGGATTACAGCTATAAAACACTTTTCTGGTGTTAAATGGATTCTGAGAGCAGAAAAGAGATAAAAAGGGTCAATAGTTCATAGATTTTAGTTCTGGAGTACTTCAATGAAGGTGTCATTGAGCAGAGACAATGAGCAGAGACAATGAAACAGTAAAAACTTAAAAACTAGATTCAAATATAAAATAAAACTGTTAGATATATAAAAAAAAGTCATTTTTAGAAGAAGGAGGATAGATACAATTGTTTTTCTTATCAGTTTATTTTCACCTCAGATGTCCTTTAAGAGGTAAAAATTCCGGAATACAAACTGGTTATACACAGTTAAGTTCCTCTTAAAATGAATACATGAAATACACTTGAGAAGGATCACTGCACTCCTAAACAGTTAAATAACAAGTAGCTGCAGCCATTCAGTAGTGTCGCTTTTTACTTAAGCAGGGACACGGTTTGAATTGCAAATAATCAGATTGAATTGCAGCCTTAAATAAATTGGGCAGAGTAACATAACGCATGTGTGTGATGTGCTAATGGACGGGCAGCCCTTATGTTCTATATAATAAGCTGCTGGATAATGATTTTCCTCAGCTGCTGTCCCCATCATAAGGCGACAGGTGGAGGCCACTGCCTCTGAAGTCATTCTCAGTAACTATGTGTGACATGTGATAGGCATGGCTGCTATGTGGGCAACCCCCTGCCACTCTGCTTTATACAGTCAATTATTACAGAGGAACTACCAGGCAAGTTATTCTCAGTTACACAAAACGTTGTCTTCTCAAAACAGAAGGGATTTGCGATTATTCAGGTTGGAGTGAGCATATGATGTCTCCCACAATGCATCACTGCTGAATATGCAAATCACCCTTTGTTGTCCCTGTAAGCTAACCACACCTCCAGAACCGCTGGAATGCAATGATGTGTCAACTTGATAATTGTACAGAGCCATAATAATCCAACATGCATACAGACTGTTTCAGGCTGGTTGATCCCCATCAGTGCATGGCATGGAATAATGACTCTATAAGGTAGGACTTGAAACAACCAGAGTTACAGATTGCCCAGCAAGCTCATGGTGAACCAGAACTCCCAGGAGAACAATGGACCAAAAAGCCCTGTTACTAATGCAAAACAAAATGTTGCCTTCTTAAAACAGAAGGTATTTGCTATTATTCATATAGGAGTAAGCTCATGATGTCTCCCACAATCTCTGCAGAGTATGCAAATCATTCTTTGTTGTCCCTGTGAGCTAACCGCACCTCCAGAACCGTTGGAATCCAATAATGTGTCAGCTTGTTAAATGTTCAAAGCCACAATAATCTAACATTAATCCATGCCATGCACTAATGAGGATCAATCAATCCGAAACAGTGTGTATGCATGTTGGATTATCGTGGCTCTGTACAATTACCAAGCAAACACATTCTTGCATTCCAGCGTTTCTGGAGGTGTGTTTAGCTATCAGGAACAACAAAGAGATGATTTAAAGAACAAGCGACACCCATGCTAACCTAGAAATAAAAAACACATATATAAGTAGATAAATACTAATTCTACTTACATAACAGATGTATTGCACTGTCCACGTTATGATTCCTGTGAATTTTATAAAGGAAAAGCAGAGAATCCTATTCTAGACAGTTTCCATCTTGGTTGCCTTTGAATGAAACTATTCCTGACATAATTTCCTCCCTTGCTCTTTTTTCTCCTCTTGCTAATTGTGTATTCGTTACCTTCCCTCCTCCCAGAGTCTCTAGACACGCCCACTGAGGTCTATACTAGGAAATGCACTGTCTTATGTCATTAAAAGGAGGGGGAAATAAAGGGAAGAGGAGGAATATATTATAGATGAAAAGACCCTCCAGCATGCAACTGTTTGGCAGTGACAATTAAAGGGCCAGTGCTCCTAAGGTATGTGATAACTCCAAACCATAAGAGCAGAAACAATTTTGAATGCAGGATTAGTATCTTTATCACTTTAAGGACTTACGAGGTCAAATCGTAAAAAAAGTAAAATACCTGTATGCTAATTTAAGGCACGGAGGACGCCGTCCGCGCCCTCCGTGCCGTTCCGCCGGGTCCCCTGCGCTCAATAGCTCCCCGGCCAGGTCACGACCGCGCGGCCCGGGTTGGCTGCACAAAAATGGCCGCGAGAGCGCTACAAGTTGCGTGGATCGGGGGGTTGGCCCTAGAGCTGCGCAGCCGCACTCGCGGCTAAGCGGACTGCGCAGCCGCGCCCGGCTCATGCGGCCATCTTTGTGCAGCCAAGAGAGCCCGACCCGGGCCGTGCGGTCGTGAGCCGGCCGGGGAGCTATTGAGCGCAGGGGACCCGGCAGGAACGGCACGGAGGGGGCGTCCTCCGTGCCTTAAATTAGCATACAGGTATTTGACTTTTTTTTACGATTTGACCTCGTAAGTCCTTTAATACACTCAGACCAGTTGCTGTTAAAATTTGATTTTTATGGTGACAATCCAGTTTTAACAGATTTAGAGATAATACAGTGTGTGTGGAACACCCAGGGGTGTAACTACAGAGGAGTAGCCCCTGCAAGTGCAGGGGGGCCCAAAGGTGTGAGGGGCCCCCAACAACTAACTTTCCCCTTCCTCCCTCTCCAATACTTCAGATCAGGTGTATTGCTGCTACACTTGTTATGGGTGAGAAGATTAAGATGGCCACACTTTTTTATGAGCCTTGTGAGATGGGCCCCCGGGCTGTGAGGGTCACCCAGTGGTTGTCAACATTAAGGTGGCCCCCTGATTTGCAGTTACGCCCCTGGGAACATTGTCTCCTATAGAGCAGCCCGATAGTAAGTGGTGCGCCTGTCTGGCATGCGGTGGCCACATAAGCCCTCTATGAAGTAGTCTGAGCCAGTGTTTGCCTTTGTGAGTGAGAGAACGCCTTACTGAACAGTTTCAGAATCCACTTATCACTGAACAATAAGAATTATATGGCAACTATGAGTAATATTGTTTAGTGTCGGTGTGTACCAGTGAGGACAAGTGAACTGCAGCGACTTCTACAAAGGTCTGCCTGTGACTGATAGGGTTTATCCATTACATTTTATAATACAACCTCAATTCCTCGGCCAAGAAACCCTACCGTGCCATGTCACCGGTGTGCCGTGGGAAGGGAACAGCTCTATTTTAGGAAGAGCTGGAATAGTGGCACCCTTACTTTGAATTCTAAAATTAGTACAGTTTTGTATTGTTTTTTTTTTAGCTTCTTATAAATGGCTTTGTTGTCACAAGCGCCTGCAGTGTACGCTAAATGCTTTGCCAAAATTTGCAATTAATTAGGTATCATTTATAGCTTTGGTGTCACGTCAACATGATTAAAGAGAGTCGCCCGCCCACATAACTACATGTCAGGGAACACACAGGATTCAGACAAGGAAGTGAGAACAGCGTGTGCAGGATTGGCCCAGAGGGCACTGAGTGGGCGGGAAACACATGGAGACCAGTTGGCACAGCTTTCCAGGCACCAGAAGAATGCAGGAGATTGCAGATTAGAGACGTTTTTCAGTAATATGGTCCACTTTTTAAAAAAGGAGTTCCGTGCATTAAATAAAAGCATTCCAATAGCTCCAAACTGTCCCTTTTTCTGAGGGGAAGTCCTTCTTTGGGAACCCAATCCCCCTGACCCTCTTTTTTTCCTAATTTGTCTAAAAGGAAATAAATATGGCAGCCTCCATATACTTCTCGCTTCAGGTTCCCTTTCAGCAGTGGCGTAGCTAAGGAGCTGTAGGCCCCGATACAAGTTTTACATTGGGGCCACCCAAGCACTCTATACATAACAAATTATACGGGAGACCACAACCTGCCAAGGACACACAGGGTTGGAGGTGAAAGAAGGGGATGGGAGCAGGTTGTTAATGATTACCACTGTTCAAAGTATCTATAGAAGTGATTATTATGAGCACAGGACCAATAGAGAGATAATACTGTAAATGAGGGAGGGCCCTTCTGCACCCCCTATTGCTACGCCCCTGCCTTTCAGCGACACACCGATTATGTAAATACATGGATTTTTCTCCTAATGTTTTAACCTCTTGACGACCAGCTAAAGCCGATTGGCGTAAACTGGTCGTCTGCGGGTTACCATGGAAACGGCCGCTCGATCGAGCGGCCTTTCCATGTCAGTTCACGGAGGGTGTCTCCGTGAACAGCCGGAGAGCCGCCGATCGCAGCTCTCCGGCAAAATGTAAACAGGCGGGGAAGAAATCCCCGCTGTTTACATCATACGGCGCTGCTGCGCAGCAGCGCCGTAAGGCAGATCGGCGATCCCCGGCCTCTGATTGGCCAGGGATCGCCGGCATATGATAGGCTGAAGCCCATCCTTCAATGCGCAGGACGGAACTCCGTCCTGCGCATTACGGAGAGAGGGAGGGAGGGAGGTAAGGAGGAAGAGGGCGGAAATGGCTGCGGAGGGGGGCTTTGAGGAGCCCCCCCCCGCAAAACGCAGATGGCCGGCGGCGATCAGACCCCCCCAGCAGGACATCCCCCTAGTGGGGAAAAAAGGGGGGTAGTCTGATCGCCCTGCTGCACTCCTGATCGGTGCTGCAGGCTGTAGAGCCCCCGCAGCACCGATCAGTGAAAAATCCATTGGTCGGCAAGTGGTTAAATTAACTATAAACTTCATTCTCATCCTTTAAATTGATATATTTCTTACTTTTAAATGTTATTACAGTAGAATCTTGTTACATAAACCCTTTATGCTAGCCTCCCCAAAAAGGACCTGCGCTGCCTGCAATTAGTGCAGAATGCTGCTGCCAGATTGCTAACAAGCCAGCCTCGCCACTGTCACATTACACCGATCCTTCGCTCACTGCACTGGCTACCAGTAGAATGGAGAATACTCTTCAAGATTGGACTGCTGACATTCAAATCCCTGCACAATCTGGGCCCTGGATACATGAAGGACTTGCTGAAGCTGCACCACACCTCTCACAACCTCAGATCAGCTAGTTCTATAAACTTGGTCACTCCCAGAGTGCACCTCAAAAAATCTGGAGATAGAGCCTTCTGTCATGCTGCCCCTACTCTTTGGAACTCCCTGCCACACCCAGTAAAGACAGCACCATCCCTGGAGCTATTCAAATCCAGACTGAAAAGCCACCTGCTTAGCCTGGCATTTCCAGATTTATAAAATTCTTCCTCTGTACCACGATGGTCTGAGCCATGCTTATGCGCTTTGAGTCCCACGGGAGAAAAGCGCTTTACAAATGTTTGTTGTTGTTGTTGTTGTTGTTGATAAACTCTGACATAGTAAAGCTCTGGCTACTGTAAATTCAGTCCCCAGGTCCCAAAAATTCACCTGTATGAATATACAATGTATGACCAATTCTGATACAGTAAACTTCTGATATAGTAAACCGCTTGGCCAGGTCCCTCGGAGTCTACTATAAAGGAATTCTACTGTATGAACTAAAACTCATGATGATAGACAGGACCAACATGGTTTGAAGGATAAAACAACATCTTTTGCTTTTGAATTCTTTGTGATATGCATGACTAGGGGTGTGGCTAGAGGTGTAACAGGGGCGTGTCTTTAAGGGTTCCTCTTTCTTAACTCAAAATGTTGGGAGGTATGCATTCCTCTCTTGTTATATCTGTTTCCCTGGTTGCATGTAATCTGTGAGTACAAGGGGTTAATATTGATACAGTCTCGCCTCCTCTGACCGCCATTCCCGATCGTTCCATTTGACTGTGTTTGGCCTAGAAGATGGATCGGGTGGCCATTTGGCAGCACTAGTTCTCTTTTGATACAATAAAATTATTGAATCAGAAGGTCAAACACAGTATCGAGTAATGTTTAGTCACCCATATTAGTATGTATACATTTTTAATGTATGGATACCCTTCCTCCCATTTTCACACCCCTTTCCTTGCCTCCCCTTGGTGCCCTTCCCAGCGTTGGGGACGGGACCCGCCTCACAAGGGTCATAAAACAATTGTAGCCATCATGATCTTCACCCATAACAAGTGCAGCCACAAAACACCTGATCTGATGTATAGTCCCCAGTGTCGGAGGAAAATAATGTTAGTAGCAGCAGCCCTGGGCCCCCCTTAGATCGCAGGGGCTGCCCCCCTCAAGTTACACTCCTGTGTAAGTGTGTGATTTGTGCAGCCTAAAAAGAGAAAAAAAAAAACATTGTAAAGGCTCTTTCCCCTTATTTTTGAATTGCTTATATGGGGTGTTGGAGTTTATTTGATGTAGATAATCTTATTTTTGAATTGCTTCTATGGATTGTCGGTAGGAGATTTTCAAGATGACGGGAGTTTATTTGATTTGGATCTTATTTTTGAATTTCTTCTATGGGTTGTTGGAGTTTATTTGATATGGAGGAACCTATTTTTTAATTGTTTCTATGGGTTGTCGGTAGGAGATTATCGAATTGACGGGAGTTTATTTGATTTAGATTATCTTATTTTTGAATTGGTTCTATGGGTTGTCGGTAGGAGATTTCTGAGATGACGGGAGTTTATTTGATTTAGATGATCTTATTATTAAATTACTTATATGGGTTATTGGAGTTTATTTGATTTGGAGGATCTTATTTTTTAATTGCTTTTATTAGTTGTCCGTAGGACATTTTCGAGTTGACGGGAGTTTATTTGATTTAGATGATCTTCTTTTTGAATTGCTTCTATGGGTTGTCGGTAGGAGATTTCCGAGTTGACCGGAGTTTATTTCATTTAGATTATCTTTTTTTTCAATTGCTTCTATGGGTTGTCAGTAGGATATTTTCGAGTTGACGGGAGTTTTTCAATTGCTTCTATTGG
This sequence comes from Hyperolius riggenbachi, assembly GCF_040937935.1. Lineage (NCBI taxonomy): Eukaryota > Metazoa > Chordata > Amphibia > Anura > Hyperoliidae > Hyperolius > Hyperolius riggenbachi. The sequence continues at coordinate 245,987,267 of NC_090656.1, forward strand.
TTGTTCAGTTTATTTGATTTAGATGATCCTATTTTTGAATTGCTTCTATTGGTTGGTGTAGGAGATTCTCTATGGATAGTTGGAGTTTATTTGATTTTGAATTGCTTCTATGGGTTGTCGGTAGGAGATTTTAGAGTTGACGGGAGTTTATTTTATTTACATGATCTTATTTTTGAATTGCTTCCATGGGTTGTTGGAGTTTATTTGATTTTTGAATTGCTTTTATAGGTTGTTGGAGTTATTTGATTTTGAATTGCTTCTATTGGTTGTTGGTAGGAGATTTTATCGTTGACGGGAGTTTATTTGATTTAGAAAATCTCAGTGATGAAGTGAGATGAATGGCCTGAATTTTACAGCTCCTGTGTGGCTCTTATCTGGCCTGAAGTTGGCTAAGTAAACAAGCTGTGTAGGTAATGATTTTTCAATATAAGGAGGTGACAGAGTCCACTGGTTTCCTAATACAGCGATGACAGATAAAGTCAAACACTGGTGTTCCGCTGAAAAGCCAGCTAACAAATGAAGTCTTTTTTTCATCTAGATGCAAATTGCCCTGAATACGGCTATATGCTTCCATTATTTGTATGTATACTGTCTCTGTAAGAAGCGGGCTGAAATTGTTTCACTTTTGATAACATCTTAAAGTAAATATGAAGTGACTTAACACCCCCCCCCCCCCCCCCCCCAAAAAAAAAAAGCACCTCCACTGATCCAACGCTGGGACTCTCAAACCTCTTCGATAAGGGTTTGCAAATAGTGTGCGCGTCCGCGCTCCCGTCCATGAACGAGCGCAACTGCACTGGGCAGCAGCACAAAGCCAATTGGACTTGGTTTTTTAAGTCAGGCTCCATGCTAATAAGCAGGCACGAGGTGTGCTGGGCAGTCCGGCTGCACTCATCCACGGATAGGGGGCGCGGACCCAACTTCCTGAGGGTCCCGGTGTCTAGAGGCAGTCGGAGAGGAGGACCCAAAGGCTTCCGAGGTAAGTTTCTGAGTTTTTCTCACATTTTTGTTACGGCTTTACCTTAAGTCCACATACCGCAGTTATGTTACTAAAATGCCTAGAAAAAAAGAGCATGCAGTGCTTTAAAGGGACACTGAGCTCAGCCTAAAAATGCAGTTTAGACTTACCTGGGGCTTCCTCCAGACCTCCCCCAGCCTCCCCCCCCCCCCCCCCCCCCCCGTAGCCCGCAAGGTCCCCCGGCGTCCTGGCTCCTCTCCTGGTCCTGCCACTAATGCCAGTAGTCAATGCCAAGGCAGAGCTGAGAGATGCTCCAGCCACAGGGCGCAGTGTAGGAGGGTGCACAGGGCAGGGCAGAAGTGAGAGAGGCTCCAGCCTCAGGGCACAGTGTAGGAGGGGGCGCAGGGCAGGGTAGAGGCGAGAGAGGCTCCAGCCTCAGGGCGCAGTGTAGGAGGGGCGCAGGGCAGGGTAGAGGCGAGAGAGGCTCCAGCCTCAGGGCGCAGTGTAGGAGAGGGCACACAACTCACTCAGCTATCATTCCCATATTGTGTTTGAAGAGAAATAAAAAAAGGGGATACATGGCAGTGACTGCAAGCCAGATAACTAGAGATTAAGGTGTCGTGGGGCCCTGGGGAGCCTCTTAGTCTTATAGCAATCTGTGTGTGACTGCTGGGGTGGGAGGGATGGAGGGGAGCACTGTGGTGTCTCAGCCTTGGGTGCTGGAGGACCTTGTCCCAGCTCTGGTTACAAATATTCTACTATCACCTTCCCTAGCCTATCACCCTCCGCTACCTACTCCAGCACTGCAAGTGCTTCTGGGAGAATCAAGATGCAAGGTGGAGCTGTGCGTCACCACGGCCATGTGCGTTGGCACACAGAGAGAAAGTGCAAACCAGCCCTGAAGTGTGTGAAGATTTGCCAAGCATCTATGCATGTGTTTCTTTATACGAAGCGCAGGTGGAACAGAACTTTTCTAAAGGGATTTAGAAAAATGTGTTCATAAAAAAAAAAAAGTGTTTGTTTCAGCATGAGAGGAAATGAATTATGTCTGCCACAAAGATTATCACTGTGTGAAAATAACAGCATCACACGCTTGTAATAGGTCACCTTTGTCTGGACCTGAGGCTAGGTGTCTTGCAGCACCAAGGTGGTGATCTGCATTACAATGTCTTTTACTGGCAGCGACCCTGCTGCCATTCTAGGATCCTTTATTGCAGGTATTAGGGCGGAGCGATGGAGTCTTTGGTAGCAAGTTGCTAACTTTGACACTTGTAAAGCAGTGCTGAGTTTCTGGGGAATTTCACAGGTAATGGACTGCACAAGTGTGAAGATATCAGCCAAGTAATGGGCGATCCATCTCCTTAAATGGCAGGTTAATGTCCCTTCTGTAATGGGAGCAGTTTTGTAGGCTTATGTGGCCAGCAGAACTTTACTGGTCCCCTAACTAATTAGTTTATACCTTTTTCACATTCAGTAAACATGAGAAATGGAGACTCCTATCTGGAGGGGCTGTTAGGTGGCTGTAAACACCAGCGGCTTTGATCTGACAAACAGTTTGACAGTGCTATGCCATCAGGCTTTCACGGTGACAAAGCATCATGGAATGAGCCTCAGAGAATAGGCCCAGCAATTCTTCATCTGGGGCATCCATGGGAAAACACTTACCTGCGACATATCCAGAGCCCATTCAGGAGCAAAGACCATAGCTTTCTCTGTCACACCCCTATCTCTGATCCTGCCATCCTTACAAATGTTTACATCAACTACAAAGAAACTTTGTACTCGTACAAAATTAAAAAACCTTTAAGAGAAGGAGAATTCCTTATTATCCGACTCTTCACAGGTCTTTAGAAGTAAGATAGCTCTCAAAGAGTCCGCAAAATAAACAAAAATACTAAAAACCCTCTAAAGAGTCAGTTTTCCAAAGGATCTAAGCCAGCAGTGCGTAACTTCACACACTTCCCCTGCAGTAGCTAATGTCACAGAGAAAATCCTAAACCAGCTAATGACAGTTGTCACAGTGCTAGGAGAGGAACCAAGTGCCAGCTAATGACAATGGTCACAGTGCTTGGCGATAAACTAAGTACCAGCTAATGACAATTGTCACAGTGCTCAGAAAACAACCAAGTACCAGCTAATGACAATGGTCACAGGGCTCGGAAAACAACCAAGTACCAGCTAATGACAATAGTCACAGTGCTAAGAGAAGAACCAAGTACCAGCTAATGACAATAGTCACAGTGCTAAGAGAAGAACCAAGTACCAGCTAATGCCAATGGTCACAGTGCTCGGAGAAGAACCAAGTACCAGCTAATGACAATAGTCACAGTGCTAAGAGAAGAACCAAGTACCAGCTAATGCCAATGGTCACAGTGCTCGGAGAAGAACCAAGTACCAGCTAATGACAATGGTTACAGTGCTCGGAGAAGAACCAAGTACCAGCTAATGACAATGGTCACAGTGCTCGGAGAAGAACCAAGTACTAGCTAATGACAATGGTTACAGTGCTCGGAGAAGAACCAAGTACCAGCTAATGACAATGGTCACAGTGCTCGGAGAAGAACCAAGTACCAGCTAATGACAATGGTCACAGTGCTCGGAGAAGAACCAAGTACTAGCTAATGACAATGGTTACAGTGCTCGGAGAAGAACCAAGTACCAGCTAATGACAATGGTCACAGTGCTCGGAGAAGAACCAAGTACCAGCTAATGACAATGGTCACAGTGCTCGGAGAAGAACCAAGTACCAGCTAATGACAATGGTCATAGTGCTCCAAGAAGAACCAAGCTCCAGCTAATGACAATTGTCACAGTGCTAAGAGAAGAATCAAGTACCAACTAATGACAATTGTCACAGTGCTCAGAAAACAACCAAGTACCAGCTAATGACAATGGTCACAGTGCTCAGAGATAAACCAAGTACCAGCTAATGACAATTGGCCCAGTGCTCAGAAAACAACCAAGCACCAGCTAATGACTATGGTCACAGTGCTAAGAGAAGAATCAAGCACCAGCTAATGACAATGGTCACAGTGCTCAGAGAAGAACCAAGTACCAGCTAATGACAATTGTCACAGTGCTCCAAGAAGAACGAAGTACCAGCTAATGACAATTGTCACAGTGCTCAGAGAAGAACCAAGTACCAGCTAATGACAATTGGCACAGTGCTCAGAGATAACATTCCAGCTAATGACAGTTGTTTTTTTTTGTGAAAAGTTGATCGGGAATGGTGGATTTTCCTTATCAATCTTTATGAAAATTTAGTAGTGTAGGGTAGATTGTGAAATTCTTGATTTAAAGACCTAAGCAATTTTTTCAGAGTTTTCAATAATTTATTTTCATAATTGGGGAAAAAAATTGAACACGTATGTCACATTAACCACTTCCCCTCCCCCGGGACGAGTAACTATGTCCCTGCAAAGGGTGCTGCCATTCTGCGGCGCCACCAGTCGCACTTGGCAATCATCTGTCATCCCTGAGGAGACATCCCCCATGTCTCCTCAGGGATGACAGATGATTGCCAAGTACGAGGGGGGAGGCAGAGGGAGGTGAAGGTTCAGCAATGATTTTGCCTGCCAAATTGCGATCGCGGTTCAGTCCCCAATGTGAAGTAGCCCGTAATAGTAGAGAATGGTTATACTGTACCTTTACCTGAATTAGTGGGATGTGGGTGTCAAAAACACCCTCTAGTGAAAAAATACAGGAGACAAAAGTGAAAGCCCAATGGTGTAGTATGTCAAAAACAATTGAATGTAATAAAAGTAAGACACTACTCACAAAGGTGGGTTGCAGAGGGGCAACCGACCACAGGAAGCAGGTGGAGACAACAAACCCGACTGCACTCGGGGTGGTCCCTAGGGACCTGGATGCGGTCGCTCTCCTTGGTAAAAGAAAGGGGACAGATGTCCACCGTGGTCAAGGCAACGTGTGGTCTGTCTCCACCCCTCAGACGGGTGAGGTAAGGGGGTATGATAGCACAATAAATGTGTAAGAGGCGCCCTGGTGTAATATAAAAGCATCTAAAAGCAGGCTCCCTTTGCCGAATCTGTTGTTTAGTTTGGCACTGTTATTGGCCTGAGGAAGCAGGCTCTGACCCACGAAACGCATTGCCTGTGCTACTATTAAAAACCTTTGTTAGATACAAAGATTTTTCGTCATTGAGGTAAGCCACCTCAAATTTATTACTCGTTTTAAACTGCTTTTAGATGCTTTTATATTACACCAGTGCGCCTCTTACACCCTTATTGTGCTTTACCTGAATGAAACTTGTTTCATCTTCCTGGCTTTCTATTTTTTGATAACCATATTGACTTTAGCTCTCTATAATTCCCTACATGAGCGATATTCCTAAACCTGCATTCTTCTTGGCTGTTACTAAAGCTTGTAGCAGAATTCCTGCACACAGATTTTTGTGTACTGAAGGCGGTAAAAATGTCTATCTGCTTATTATCAATATTGTTTTATTACTGCGCTGTTGCTGATATTTATCTGGCAGACATTTATCTTTGTCGCTAGACCTGACTCCTTATCATTCTCACAATATACTGAAGCAGTTTCCTGTCTGTAAGCCCCGCGTGACCTAAAAAGGGGACAATTGTGACAAAACAGATCTATTATAATATGTATGTATTGTTGTCTAAGCCAATTAAAGGGGAAGCCAATTAACTTATCGGTATGTTTTTGGGATGCGGGGGGAAACCGGAGCGCCCGGAGGAAACCTACACAGACACGGGGAGAACATACAAACTCCATGCAGATGGTGCCCTGGCTGGGATTCGACATGACCATGGTCCTGAGAGTTTTCTGCCTGTGAACCTCGTTGCATTGTGGGAAATAACGGCTGATTCCAACTGCCAAGCAAGTAGCATCTTCCTCTGTGGATAGAACTCTCAGTATTGAACATTCCGTACAGATCACCTGGCAGAACTAAAGATGTCACCCCCTGTGATACATTTCAGAATGTAAATCAGGGAGCGGAAAAATGAACAATATTATTCATGGTGTTATTTTCACTACAGGTCCTCTTTAAGCACGGATACTATTGTATAAATAACTGTAACAAAATCTTTAATCCTGCCAAACAGAAGCCCAAACGTTTTGGAGAGGAGGGGGGGGGGGGGGGGGCTTCCAGTTCGTTAAGGAGTGGAAACCGGCTCTGATTCACTCCCGCATACAGATGACCTCCCTGAAGTTAGATTTTCGTCTTTATTTTTTGTCTTTTTTTCCAGGAATTTGCGAAGGCTTTCGGCGGGATAAGCATTGTAAGGGGAAAAGCCTGATGTTGATCCTGGAGAATGCAACATTTGTGCGATACCTTTTGTGGCAGCGGCAGAATGCAGACTGAATACTCCCAACGCTACAATAACAAGGCTTCATCTCTGAAGCGCCTGATTCATGTGCAGTTTGTTAGGTATTTTCCCACCACCGTGATGAAAGATGGGCAGCGGTGAAAGAGCAGAGCCCGCTATGTAAAGCAGCCACACTGGAGTGTGTTTGTAAAGTCGGTGCTTGCGTAGAAAGTTGGCACCCACAGAGGGCACACAAGATATACAAAGAGCGGCACGCCAATTATTTTGTCCCTTGATGTGTCTGAAAATGGCCTTTGAGTGCCGTTCTTTTTTTGTTTCGGCCATCATTTGAAGTGCAAATATGTAAATATCATAAATAGGCATTATATATTACAAAGTTTAAACTAAAGTTCAGGCAAAGGTGAAATTAAAGTGAAATAAAACTGATGACATAAAACATTGTATCCATAGTCCTAATCCTAAATAGGACTTTACCTATTACCACCTTTTCTTATTTTGCCTTAAAAAGGATATAAAAGTTTCAGGTACTGCAGGACAGCGGTTTTATGTAACCCCTATACAGATTAATTTGTGTATCATTTTATATGTACCCTGTATTCCCTGCTGTTTTATTCCGAAGCCATAGAGGAGTTCTATGACCTCTAATTAGTTATTTGTGAGAATTAACCCTTGTATGCAAGTCACCCCCCCCCCCCCCCCTTCTCACAAAAATAATTGATGAGAAATTTTCTCGGACAATCAGATTTGACAGGTTTTGGAATAGTCCGGCTCCTCAGAGGGAATTTTTAGTTACTTACTGAACTGCAGTTGCTCAGTCCAGCTGCTAAAGCAGTGTACAAGCGAGTAGGGAGGCTGGCTGGTATCTTTGCATAGATCCTTCACAGGGAGTACTTTTATAAAGAATAAAAGCAATGCTGACAATGAGGTCTGGAGATGGACTAGTCCAAAAGCTGTCAGATCTGTCAGCTTTTAACTGTAAGTGACCGGAACATAGGAAAAAGTTTATTTATAGTGCATTATATTCTGGGAGGAAGGTACATTTTATATGTATTTGTTTCCATGCGTCTTAAATCCTGTACATCCTACAGTGGTCCTTGAACAATGAATGATCTGAAAACATATTAGTATTGTTAGATCATAAGCAGAAATACTATGTCAAATGAATTAACATTAATTGGCATTGGCATCAATAGGACTTAAAGTGGACCTGAACTCTTGCACAGGACACAAGGAAAACAGAGAGCAATGCACCCTGTATGTATTTAGAGAGTTTAGCCTGACTAATCCCCCCTCATCTGTGACTAATCACAAGTTGTAATTTAATCACTCAGCTGTGTCACCCGATTGCCACGGCAGAGCAGCTAATTTCAAAGCACAGGATGTTAGCCCTATGTCTGCTTCCATGAAAGCAGGAATTAGACACACTGCAGATTTATTGCAGGATTTGTATCAGCGGTAACAAAGAAATGTTACAGTTCCTCTTTAACCTCTTCCTAACACCAATAGGCGTTGGGTAGGTGGCAGCCCCATCGCATAACACCAAAAGGTGTCAAGAGCGGTGGGCGAAGATTAGCTTTGATCCCGCGTGCCGCTGGCAAACTGAAAAAAAAAGAAACGTCTGTGTCTTTTGTTTGTACAGCGCTGCGATCTATGGCAGCGCTGTACTGGGGACAGCCTCGTCACTGGGCTGTCCCCTGGAGAGGCTCCGATCGCAATCCCCTCTCATAGGCTAATGTCTATGTGAGAGGATCACCCTGATTGGCTGGGGGGGGGGGGGGGGGGGGGGGGATAAATAAAAAAAAATAGTAATTTTTAATGAATAACAAAAACATTTCCATATGTGCTACTCATTGGCCATCTCTAATATCATTGGTTGGAAATAAGCCCAAGGCTACAGGGTGTATTATTATTTAAGTATTTATATAGCGCCAACATATTCCACAGCGCTGTACAGAGTACATTGTCATGTCACTAACTCCCTCTGAGGAGCTCACAATCTAATCCCTACCATAGTCATATGTCTATGTATGTATCGTGTAGTGTATGTATCGTAGTCTAGGGCCAATTTAGGGGGAACCCAATTAACTTATCTGTATGTTTTTGGGATGTGGGAGGAAACCAGCATACCCGGAGGAAACCCGTACAGACACAGGGAGACCATACAAACTCAGATAGTGCAGATAGTGCCCTGGCTGGGATTGGAACTGGGGACCCAGCGCTGCAAGGCGAGAGCGCTAACCTCTACGCTACCGTGCTGCCCAGAGCATCATAATTTATGCTAAGTACTTACCTTGCTGCCTAATACAGGTGGCGCTCTGTAAACTATAACACACCCTTATGGTGCCCATACATGGTACACTAAAAACATTTGTGTCAGGCTTGGTGGTGTATTCTCCACAGTCAGCATGCAACACATAAGCTGACGTGAAGGAGGTACACACACTAGCACCAGGAATCAGGATATCTCCAGTTTAGTGGAGGAGAGGACTGACTCCAATAGGAGATTGTGGCGCACAGAGCCGGTGCAGATCCGACAGCCACAAACAATACTTTCGCGATAACGTCTCAGCGCAAAGTAGCGCGGAGCGCATAAACCAGAACTGAGGAGACCAGGACAGGTAGACAGAATGAACGCTTGCTAACTAGCCGCTACTTAGTGACAGCAAGCGTCCAAAACCAGACAGACTGGAATGAGGCAGCCAATGCGATGCGGCGATGGCGTGCCTCACAAAGACAGGACAGGATAGTCAGGAAATAGCAGGATCAAGATAGATGAACGTAACACAGACAAAAATACAATAAGTATGTTTTCCTAGCGTATTACAATTACAGCTATCAATGAAACTATTTGTAACGTCTGACTAACATATGTATATATCGGCAATGAACCGATATGACATAAGCAAGAACACTGACTAGGACTGGAGCAATACGGGGAACAGGACTCAGAAGGATTCGCTATCTCTTCGCAGAGATGAACGCAATCCACAAACGGTAACAGAACAGGATTCAGAAGGATTCGTCATCTCTTCGCATAGATGAACGCAATCCACAAACAGAACCAGGAGCAGGATAACTAACTTAGCACGGGTGATCACGATACGCGCAAACCACCAAAACGTGCTGGAAAGCTGACTAACTGAACACAGGATATAAACAGTTCGTGTACGTATACATCAGCGACACTGATGTATCAACGTAACACGAATACAAGGAAAATAATAAACGTGCCGGTATGCATATATATTGGCAATGAACCAATATATGATGCAAGACCAGCAAAGTATCTTTAGATACTGGGGCTGAAGCAACAGCAAGACAGGCTTAAACTGAATCTATGATAGCCCAAGGAGCCCTGTAGGAAGCAGATCTTTATACTGAGGTCATCCAATGGGAGCAGACATGCAGATTCCCACACAGGTGAATGATAATCAGTCACAAGCTGACAGCAGGAAAAGGCAGACAAAGCTATGCAGCTTGCATGGAAAGAGATCTGCATGAGAACTGCCTGAGCTGCAGCACTACTACTGCCAGCAGTACCTGCTGCAGAAGCGATCATAACAATTTGATTGAACGTTTATTCGACAAAAACGTTCAAATCGAATGAAAGTCAAAAATAATATTTTTTTTATCCGATCAAGAAAAATGAACGATTACTGGTATCCCTTTTTTTGATAAAAATATATCATGTTGGAAGAATCCTTATATTCGATCTAACATAGTAATGAAATGAAATTATCTAATCGAAAAAAAATTGTACCATGTATCGGGCACCATTAGAGGGATCTACCTGTTGGACCACATCGACCAATGCATGGATAGCTTAAAGAGAACCAGAACCAAGTACAATAATTTCAAATGAACACATGATGTACCTGTGGACGAATATGACATACTTACCTTGCTGTCAGTTCCTCTCAGAAGCTTACCATTTTCTTCTAACAATGATTCCTTGTAGTAGTGACAAGATGATTTTGTCAAAACGGAGATATTTCAGTTGCTGTCAGTTATATATCAGTTTCTGTCAGTTATAACTGAAAGGACAACTGATGAGCAAGGTAATGTCCATGTTTCCCTGTGGCTCGAGTGGACGATATTGCAGTTTAACAGTGGGCTGACCAGGAAGCAGTTAAAGGGCCGGGTTTACAGTAAGACACTGTAGGCACGTGCCTACTCGTGCCTTATTTAGGAGAGGTGGTTCCCCTCCCCAATTGTTCCCCTTCCTACTGGGAGGCTACTTAATACTGGGGTAGGGGCACACTTGACTCCCCATCCTTGGTTGGGGGGGGGCACATCTACTACCTAGATTTACCGGGTTACCAAATACTGGCTACCTAGTCAGGGTAGAAGGAATGTCTACCTAATATGGGGGTGGGGCCTGAATTGAGGGGCGGGGTTTAAGGCACAAGAACACCTGTGCCTACAGGTTCCTGAGCTGTAAATCCGGCTCTGAGAACAGAGAATTCCATTGATCGCAGTGAACAAATAGGACGCGGGAGAGGAGGTAGAGATTGGTATGACGTGTGTGTTTATTTTGACTTTTCAAATTTCAGTTTAGGTTTGATTTAAAGGGGTTCTGCGGCTATAAATAAAAACAAAAAGTGTCACTTACCTGGGGCTCCTAACGGCCCCCTGCAGATAACCTGTCCCGCGCCGTCACTGAAGAATCCTCCCTTCCCCGCCGCCGGTCACCTTCCAATTATTCATCTAACTAGATGAATGTCACTGCGGTTGTGCACAGGGCTGTGATTTCATAAACTGAGGAGTCAGAGTTTGGAGTCGGATGATTTTGTACAAAATCCACAGCCCTGGTAAGTATTAGACTAAGGAGTCGGAGTCGAGGAGTCGGAGCCATTTTTGGTACCTGAAGTCGGAGTTGGAGTCGGTGGTTTCATAAACTGAGGAGTCGGAGTTGGAGTCAGTGTCGGTGGTTTCATAAACGGAGGAGTCGGAGTTTGAGTCAGTGTCGGTGGTTTCATAAACTGAGGAGTCGGAGTTGGAGTCAGTGTCGGTGGTTTCATAAACGGAGGAGTCGGAGTTGGAGTCAGTGTCGGTGGTTTCATAAACTGAGGAGTCGGGAGTTGGAGTCAGTGTCGGTGGTTTCATAAACTGAGGAGTCGGAGTTGGAGTCAGTGTCGGTGGTTTCATAAACTGAGGAGTCGGAGTTGGAGTCGGTGGTTTCATAAACTGAGGAGTCGGAGTTGGAGTCAGAAGATTTTTGTACCGTCTCCACAGCCCTGGCGTGCACATCCTCACTCTCTCTTCCGTCTTTGGGAGCTTACTGCGCAGGCACAGTACGAAGCTTTCTCGTACTGCACAGTAAGCTCCCAAAGACGCGAGCGGGGATGCGCACGGCCGCGCAACCACAGTGACATTCATTTAGGTAGATGAATAATTGGAAGGTGACCGGCGGCGGGGAAGGGAGGATTCTTCAGTGACGGCGCAGGACAGGTTATCTGCAGGGGGCCGTTAGGAGCCCCGGGTAAGTGACACTTTTTGTTTTTATACACAGCCACATAACCCTTTTTTTAAGCTGTGCTTTCTAACGTTTCAGGGAGTTTATCGGGAAACAGAGTTTGAATAAAGACCTCTGCATTGAGTCAAAAGCTTACAGTTTGAATCTTTAGACAATAAATGGCATCATGATTGAAAACTTCCTGCATGGTTCACCCTGTGATACAGAGAACATAAGCGATCCCACATGCAACAAACAGCTCCACCTAGTGGCACATTTTGCAATGTACAGGTACAAGCATTTGAGAGTTTGGGTTTATATAAATAGCAGCAGTGAGCTGTTTTCTGACACTTACACTTATGTATTGTCATCACAAGGACGGTTTCTGTGTCGCATCACTATTTTTATGGTTTTGCAATGCGATGGCTGCATTGTTGCAGTAAATAAAAAAAAATATTGCCGTAATTATATTGGTACTCTGAGGTACCAGCTATTATTATTATTATTATTATTATTATTATTATTGATTTATATAGCACCACCATGTGGTGACATTATGTTTCTGTGACGAGAGTTGTATAAGCAGCTGTTAGTAAAGTGGATTGCTGGTCAAAACTCAAAATTAAGGCCCCAGTCACTATTGTAATATGTGTTGCATTGTTGACTTGAATCCCGAACTAATACTCTCTATTTATACTAATAGTGAATTCAAGAGGACCTGTAGCGAAAATAATGTGATGGATAAAATAGCTTATTTTTTACAACATTTATTTATAAATTAAGTCAGTGTCTGCCCCATTGTAAAATCTCTCCTTACCAATTTACATTTTGAAAACTATTACAGATGGCAACATCTTTGGTCCTGTCAGGTGCAGCCCTGCAGAATGTTTGTTTACTGAGCATTGTAAAGCCCGTAGAAATGTAGAAACAGCACCTTGTCTCCCAGAATGCTCTAGGAGGAGTATTATGCATAGCTAAACAGCCTAGGCGTTGATATCACTAGGAGAATGGGGCTACAGACCAATTTATACAGCAATATTAGTGCCTCATTTTAAAGAAAAGAAAACACAATGTAAAAACCTTGTTAGGGATTATCTTCAGTAGGGGTGTGTCTACATTTTTTAGTGAATCAGGAGTTTTGAAGTAAATATGAAAACGCAAAGAGGAAAAGAAAGCTTTTAAACATTTCTATTGGTTAGTGATGTCATCACAATAAAAGCCCAATAGGAAGGCTTGAAAGGCAGAAACTTCCTCCCTACACTGGGCAACTTCCTCCTGACACTCTTAACCTTCCCAATCCATTTTCGAGATCACATACCCTCCCCCCCAGCACATAATTTTCCCTGTTGGGCAGGAGGGTTGTGGATGATTGGGATATTACGGTGGCTGTAGTGATACAAAACAATGACATTTGTACATTGCAATTACATGTGTAAAGCACTTTTCTCCCATTGGACACAAAGCACATGGATATGTCTCTGTTCAGTACAGGGTTGTAGGCTGGACTGTGTTACACAGGGAAATAGTCAGGTGTTCATAAATGCCAGACTAAACAGGTGACTTTTCAGTTTGGACTTAGATGCTTCCAGGGTTGGGGCTGTCCTGATTGGGTGTGGCAGGGAGTTCCGGAGTGTAGGGGCAGCATGACAGAAGGCTCAGTCTCCAAAGGTTTGAGGTGGACTCTGGGGGTGACCAAGTTATTAGATCCTTTTGATGTAAGATTGTGGGGGGTGTAATGCAGTTGCAACAAGTCCTTCAGGTATCCAAAGCCCAGATTGTGCCAGGATTTGAATGTCAGTAAGCCAATCTTAAACATAATTCTCTGTCTGGCTAGCCAGTGAAGTAAGAGAAGGATCTGTATATGTGGCAATGAATGGGCTGGCTTGTTAACAGGCGTCAAGAAGCTTTGATCTGTAGGGGCTGATTATATGTCAGATTTTATCCAGCAACAGCACCATCTCGAACTCTGTCTGACATTGGGCCTGTGGAGGAAAATGCCGATATCAGGCATAATCCAACATAGGATTTTAAAGGGTTAACAGCAGTTTGATTCGTACATCATTGTCCAGAGGTGCCTATCTCTTGAACAAATACTATTTTAATAGTTTTTATTGAAGAAAAAATGCTGTATAAAGCATAACATTGCCATAGTAAGATAGATTATAAAGCTGGTACCAATAGCAGCATTTAAACAAATAATCGAAAGCTAACCTCTGCTTCATATGGTTATATGTTCAGTTTACCAATATGGCTTCAGAATCACTTGAAAGGACACCTGAAGTGAGAGTGATGTGGAGACGACCATATTTATTTCCTGGTAAACAATACCAGTTGCCTGGCTGCCCTGCTGATCTATTTGGCTACAATAGTGTCTGAATCACACCAGAAACAAGCATGCAGCTAACCAATAATGTCAGAAACACCTGATCTGCTGCATGCTTGTTCAGGGGCTATGGCTAAATAGTATAAAGGTGGCCACTAACAATCCAATTTCTAGAGAAAAAACATTACAGTGACCAGAAATTCTGATCAGATTGGTTGTAAATAATCTCCATTGATGGGCACAATCAATTACGAACGATTATAAAAATAGTCGTCCGATTGGATTTTGGTCAAACCGTTATTTGGATTTTCTAGTTGATTGTGATAGATAGGAAGCAAAGATTGGTTCGTTGATGGTGCAGTGGACTATTTTTCTTCCGATCAGAATTATGTGATCGCTAGAACGATTTTTCGCTAGAAATTGGATCGTTAGTGACCACCTTTAGAGGCAGAGGATTAGCAGGGTTGCCAGGCAACTGCTATTGTTTAAAAGTCAATAAATAGGCAGCCTACATATACCTCTTGCTTCAGTTGTCCCTTAAAGAGAACCTGTACTGAGTAAAATTATTTAAAATAAACACATGAGGTAACTTCAAATGAACATTACATAGTTACCTTGCCATCAGTTCCTCTCAGAAAATCAAGTTTTTTTCTGACAGTTATCCCTTCCAGTTCTGACAACATTTTGTCAGAACTGAAATATAGCAGTTGCTGTCAGTTATATATCAGTTGCTGTCAGTTACAGCTGAGAGGAGAACTGATGTGTCCATGCTTCCCTATGGCTCAAGTGGGCGATGTTGCAGTTTAACTGTGTGCTGACCAGGAAGTTGTTATGGGGTAATGGCCATTTTCAAAATGGAGGACGGAGAATTCCCTTGATCACAGTGGACAAACAGGACGCAGGAGAGGAAAAAGAGATTGAGGAGTAGACTACATAGGAGGTAAGTATGACTTGTATATGCTTATTTTGACTTTTAATTTTCAATTCACGTTTTCTTTAAAGAGAAACTCCGACCAAGAATTGAACTTTATCCCAATCAGTAGCTGATACCCCCTTTTACATGAGAAATCTATTCCTTTTCACAAACAGACCATCAGGGGGCGCTGTATGGCTGATAGTGTGGTGAAAACCCTCCCACAGGAAACTATGAGGACCATGACACTCCTGGCAGTTTCCTGTCTGTGAACCTTGTTGCATTGTGGGAAATAGCTGTTTACAGCTGTTTCCAACTGCCAAAAAAGCAAGTAGCAGCTACTTCCAGTGACATCACCCGCCAGCAGTAAAAATGTCACCATGTGATAAATGTCAGAATGTAAATCAGGGATTTAAAAGATTGTACAATGGGCAAACACTGACTAAATCATTCATACATAATTATTGTAAACATGAAGCACTTTTTTGATTACTTTATTTTCACTGGAGTTCCTCTTTATACTGTGGTCCCAGTGTACAGATTGTTCCTCCACATTAGCAGCATGACTTCTGGCAAGTGCATTTCCCAATGATGACAGCACACACCACCAGCCAGGTGCAGCGCCCGGCGACTGTCATGCACATGCTAAACATAAAGTTTCCTTACACATTGTCCTGAAGTCGCCTTTAGCCATGCCTCTATGTGTTACTATTTGAAGCTGTTAATGACCTTGTCATGCCGTAAACTTCAAGAGGGAGGCCACTAGTAAAACTGTCGGCAGCACGCTGAGATCTCCATCTTTGTAAGCCACCATGAACTCTGGCTGCCAGTGTTGTGAGTTATCCCGCTGTGATGTTATTTTGGTTGTGTGTTGAAAGCCGGCGGCCGTAGCCTAAACTCCTAAATGTTGACAGTTCAGCCGACTCCAGTACCGGATGTTCAAATGAGTCTGGATGTGTGAATTATGGAGGTGCCATGTATGCGTGGGAACCACGTCGGACTGTATTTCATATTTCAGTACGGCGTCTTTGGCTTTGATGTGTTTTGCATGTTTAGTAGATAGTCATTCTGTTCATAAACTCTGAGCTGTGTTTTGCCGGAGACATCCTTTAACCATAACCCTTATTAGGATTTTTTTCTTTTCTTGTCTTTGGTACTTTTTACCGTTCTCGTTTTCACTTCTTGGGTCATTGGGGTGGTTTCTTTGGGCTGGTGCACATCAAGAGCGGTTCTGAGCATTTTTAAAAATGCTTGCAGTTTGAAAAGAGCTTTGCGAAGGTATTTGAATGTAATGGATCACACCAGAGCGATGAGCTTTTTTCCCAAACACAAACGCGGATCCTGCAGCATTTCTGCTGATTTCTGAGGCGATTCAGCCTCAATGTTAAAGAGAACCTGTACTGAGTAAAAATATTTAAAATAAACACATGAGGTAACTTCAAATGAACATTACATGGTTACCTTGCCATCAGTTCCTCTCAGAAGCTCACCATTTTCTTCTGACAATGATCCCTTCCAGTTCTGACAATATTTTGTCAGATCTGAAATATAGCAGTTGCTGTCAGTAAAATATCAGTTGCTGTCAGTTATAGCTGAGAGGAAAACTGATGTACCAGGTAATGTCCATGTTTCCCTATGGCTCAAGTGGGCGATGTTACAGTTTAACTGTGTGCTGACCAGAAAGCTGTTATGGGTAATGGCCATTTTCAAAATGAAGGACGGAAAATTCCCTTGTTCACAGTGAGCAAACAGGACGCAGGACAGGAGAAAGACATTGAGGAGTAGACTACATGGAAGGTAAGTATGACTTGTGTATGCTTATTTTGACTTTTAATCTTCAGTTCAGGTTTTCTTTAAGTATAGGAAAGTGGAAAATCGCTCTGAAAAGTGTTAGATCAGAGCCATTTTCCACAGCTGTACTGTAACAAAAAAATAAAATATGCTACACCAAAACGCTCCAAAAAAATCACTAGGCATGTTTATAAAATCACTCTGCACATGCCTAGAATCGCTCTGAAAAAATGCTTAAAAAATGCTGGCGTTTGTGGATACATTAGCGTTTTTTGGTGTGCACGGGCCCTTTTTCTTGTTTCTGTACATCTCCAGCTTGTTCAATGCTGCTTTCTTAGGTTGCCCACGAGCCTGCCAAGTCAATGTCCAGGTCACTTTCCAAGCGCAATAAATTCATTGAGACAGAGTACAAATAATTAAATGTTGGCGCTATTTCCTTTGTATCATAAATGCTGATAGTATAAAGGCAGCTGTATCTTGCACAGCCATTTACATAAACTTCAAAGAACTTCAGTTCAATGCCCTTCCCTCAGTGCCTGTCCCTTCTCAGTGCCTGTCCCTTCTCAGTTCCTGTCCCTTCTCAGTTCCTGTCCCTTCTCAGTTCCTGTCCCTTCTCAGTTCCTGTCCCTTCTCAGTGCCTGTCCCTTCTCAGTGCCTGTCCCTTCTCAGTGCCTGTCCCTTCCCTCAGTGCCTGTCCCTCCTCAGTGCCTGTCCCTTCCCTCAGTGCCTGTCCCTTCCCTCAGTGCCTGTCCCTTCTCAGTGCCTGTCTCTTCCCTCAGTGCCTGTCCCTCCTCAGTGCCTGTCCCTTCTCAGTGCCTGTCCCTTCTCAGTGCCTGTCCCTTCCCTCAGTGCCTGTCCCTCCTCAGTGCCTGTACCTTCCCTCAGTGCATGTCCCTTCTCAGTTCCTGTCCCTTCTCAGTGCCTGTCCCTTCTCAGTGCCTGTCCCTTCCCTCAGTGCCTGTCCCTTCCCTCAGTGCCTGTCCCTTCCCTCAGTGCCTGTCCCTTCCCTCAGTGCCTGTCCCTTCCCTCAGTGCCTGTCCCTTCTCAGTGCCTGTCCCTACCCTCAGTGCCTGTCCCTTCTCAGTGCACCTGTCCCTTCTCAGTGCCTGTCCCTTCTCAGTGCCTGTCCCTTCCCTCAGTGCCTGCCCCTTCTCAGTGCCTGTCCCTTTTCAGTGCCTGTCCCTTCTCAGTGCCTGTCCCTTCTCAGTGCCTGTCCCTTCTCAGTGCCTGTCCCTTCTTAGTGCCTGTCCCTTCCCTCAGTGCTTGTCCCTTCCCTCAGTGCCTGTCCCTTTCCTCAGTGCCTGTCCCTTCCCTCAGTGCCTGTCCCTTCCCTCAGTGCCTGTCCCTCCCTCAATGCCTGTCCCTTCCCTCAGTGCCTGTCCCTTCTCAGTGCCCGTCCCTTCTCAGTGCCTGTCAATTCCCTCAGTGCCTGTCCCTCCTCAGTGCCTGTCCCTTTCCTCAGTGCCTGTCTCTTCTCAGTGCCTGTCCCTCCTCAGTGCCTGTCCCTCCTCAGTGCCTGTCCCATCCCTCAGTGCCTGCCCCTTCTCAGTGCCTGTCCCTTTCCTCAGTGCCTGTCCCTTCCCTCAGTGCCTGTCCCTCCTCAGTGCCTGTCCCTTTCCTCAGTGCCTGTCTCTTCTCAGTGTCTGTCCCTCCTCAGTGCCTGTCCCTCCTCAGTGCCTGTCCCTCCCTCAATGCCTGTCCCTTCCCTCAGTGCCTGTCCCTTCTCAGTGCCTGTCCCTTCTCAGTGCCTGTCCCTTCTCAGTGCCTGCCCCTTCTCAGTGCCTGTCCCTTTTCAGTGCCTGTCCCTTCTCAGTGCCTGTCCCTTCTCAGTGCCTGTCCCTTCTCAGTGCCTGTCCCTTCTTAGTGCCTGTCCCTTCCCTCAGTGCTTGTCCCTTCCCTCAGTGCTTGTCCCTTCCCTCAGTGCCTGTCCCTCCTCAGTGCCTGTCCCTCCCTCAATGCCTGTCCCATCCCTCAGTGCCTGCCCCTTCTCAGTGCCTGTCCCTTCCCTCAGTGCCTGTCCCTTCCCTCAGTGCCTGTCCCTCCTCAGTGCCTGTCCCTTTCCTCAGTGCCTGTCTCTTCTCAGTGTCTGTCCCTCCTCAGTGCCTGTCCCTCCTCAGTGCCTGTCCCATCCCTCAGTGCCTGTCCCATCCCTCAGTGCCTGTCCCATCCCTCAGTGCCTGTCCCTTCCCTCAGTGCCTGTCCCTCCTCAGTGCCTGCCCCTTCCCTCAGTGCCTGTCCCTCCTCAGTGCCTGTCCCTTTCCTCAGTGCCTGTCCCTCCTCAGTGCCTGTCCCTTCCCTCAGTGCCTGTCCCTTTCCTCAGTGCCTGTCTCTTCTCAGTGCCTGTCCCTCCTCAGTGCCTGACCCTCCTCAGTGCCTGTCCCATCCCTCAGTGCCTGTCCCTCCTCAGTGCCTGTCCCTTTCCTCAGTGCCTGTCTCTTCTCAGTGCCTGTCCCTCCTCAGTGCATGTCCCTCCTCAGTGCCTGTCCCTTCCCTCAGTGCCTGGCCCTTCTCAGTGCCTGTCCCTTCCCTCAGTGCCTGTCCCTTCTCAGTGCCTGTCCCTTCCCTCAGTGCCTGTCCCTTCTCAGTGCCTGTCCCTTCTCAGTGCCTGTCCCTTCTCAGTGCCTGTCCCTTCCCTCAGTGCCTGTCCCTTCCCTCAGTGCCTGTCCCTTCCCTCAGTGCCTGTCCCTTCCCTCAGTGCCTGTCCCTCCTCAGTGCCTGGCCCTTCCCTCAGTGCCTGTCCCTTCTCAGTGCACCAGCAACTTCTTAGAGTTGCACCTCACAGACTGTGAGATAACTTGACTCTCACACAGCAAGCATTATTGGAGATAGACCGTTCTCAGTCGTCTTCAAAGTACAAGTTGTTTATTCAGGAAACAGATATACAGATACAGTTCGTCACATCTTAGCCAAGCAGATTCTCATGTTGCGTTACAAGCTCTTGATCACCTTCCTGTTGAAGGTAATCGGGTCATCTTCTTATGTCTATCCTATGTTACATCCTCTAGACCAGTGTTTCTCAGCATTTTATCGGTATGCACCCCTTTAAAAAGCCTGTATTTAAAAAGTACCCCCTAGCATAGGAAACATTATCACAAGTACCACTTGACAAATATCTAATTATTCGTTGTACATGATAATTGGCTCTAAACAATATCCAAGCTTTTACTATTGCTCCTGAGTACCCCCTGGACCCATCAGGAGTACCCCCTGGGGTACACGTACCACACGTTGAGAACCTAGGCTCTAGACTACCTATGTACTGCATACATCCTATCAGAAATGGATTATATAAAGGTTTAAGCCAGCAAGACAGAAAAGTGCTACCCCATACTCCGGCTGTGGGTTTTATATGAACCAGAAAGAGTTAAATGTGACCTCATCTGAGCCATCTCTGATTGGTTCAGATCCCTTGTGATGTCAGGATACACACCTACTCGAGTCATATTCCATGACCACTTTCACTTACATACAGGAATGTTCTGTTTTATAAATATGGCCTATGTTGATTGTTCCCGTAGTCCATTTGTCTGGGGCAGTGTAGGCCTGTGGCCTTCCTTCAGGAACATGTTCTCAGTATCTGCTTGTATCATCTGCTTCAAGCAGACACTGAGATGCTTCTGCCTGCATCACGAGAAACTCTATTTAAATGTATACTCTGCGAACAAGCCTTTTACCTAAACCTCAGTCCAGATAACTGAGGCCTACTTAAATTATAACACTCATCTGTGCCCCTTTGTGTCCCCCTGTGTCCTCCTCTGTGTCCTCCTCTGTGCCCTCCTCTGTGCCCCTTTGTGTCCTCCTCTATGCCCCTTAGTGTCCCCCTTGTGTCCTCCTCAATGCTCCTTAGTGTCCCCCTTGTCTCCTCCTTCATGCCCCTTAGTGCCCCCCTTGTCTCCTCCTCTATGCTCCTTTGTGTCCCCCTGTGTCCTCATCTGTGCCCCTTTGGGCCCCCCCTTGTGTCCTCCTCTATGCCCCTTTGTGCGCCCACGTGTCCTCCTCTGTGCCCCTCGTGATGCAGGCAGAAGCATCCCTTGTGTCCTCCTCTATGCCCCTTTGTGCCCCCCATGTGTCCTCCTCTGTGCCTCTTTGGGCCCCCCTTGTGTCCTCCTCTATGCCCCTTTGTGTCCCCCTGTGTCCTCCTCTGCATGGGCACAGTACAGGGAGTCCCCGATATTGCAGCAGGTTGGAGGTTTGCATTGGCAGCGTTCACAAGTCAGGAACTCCCTGCATTTGGACTATAAGATGCAGTGACTTTTTCCCCACTTTTGGGGTAGAAAAAGTAAGTCTTACAGTCCAAAAATACAGCATGTTTCACCTCAATTATACAGAGAATCAGTCCATGAGATGAACAGACAAGGCCTCTGGTCAATTAACATTTCTCCTTAGTTTTCTCCCAGAATATATTTATACAGTTTCTTGTTAAAATACATTTTAAGCCACCAATAAGCAAGTAAATACTCCAAATGAGATTGATATTACTTTTTTGGTACTTTTCCAATTGCAAAGTACTGAAAAGTTGTGTTATATAGAAGATGAAAAATTATCCCCTGGGACAAAATTGGGCTGAGGGGAGATCATTTGTGAGAGGAAAGAAGAAGATTATTTTATTTATTTATTTATTGTATTTATAAAGCGCCAACATATTACGCAGTGCTGAACATTAATTTAGGTTACAGACAATATTTAGGGGTGACATACAGCAATATGACAATACAGGAATACAAGAAAAACAGATCACACACCATAGTATGAGTACCAGGTAATGCTTAGTCACTGGATGGAGCATGGAGATCACACAGCACAGTATGGGTGCCAGGTAATGCTTAGTCAGTCACTGGAGGGGAGCATGTAGATTAGGCAAGTTAGGTTCACTCAGATGCATAGCATGGGTTCACAGTAATGGAGGTGCAAGATCAGGTAGGACACAAAAGGAGGAGGACCCTGCCCAAAGGCTTAAAATCTAGAGGGAGAGGTAAGGACACGAATGGTAGGGGACCAGAGTTCAGCTGTAGGTTTAGAGCACTTGTGAGGAGTAGTAGGCCAGAGTGAAAAGGTGAGTTTTAAAGGGCTTTCTTGAAGCTGTTGAAGGAGGGGGCTGCCCTAATGGGTGGAGGTAGGAAGTTCCATAGTGTTGGAGCAGCTCTTGAAAAGTCCTGGAGGCGTGCATGGGACTGGGTGATGCGGGGGGCGGTTAGGCGAAGTTCATTGGAAGAGCAGAGTGAGCGGCTAGGTGTGTACCTCTGAGTAAGATCGGAAATGTAGGTTGGACAGGTTTTGTGGACAGATTTGTAGGTCAGACACAGTATCTTGAATCTGATTCTGGACTGGGTAGGAAGCCAGTGGAGGGATTCTAGGAGGGGATCTGCTGTGGTGGAGCGATGGGAGCAGTGGATAATTCTGGCTGCCGCATTCATGATGGACTGCATTGGGGCTGTTCGGGTCATAGGGAGACCAGACAGCAGGGCATTGCAGTAGTCAAGGCGGGAAATTATGAGGGCATGGATGAGGAGTTTGGTGGTGGCAGAGGTCAGGAAAGGGTGAATCTTACAGATGTTACGAAGGTGGAAGTTGCAGGACTTTGTGAGGTTTTGGATGTGGGAAGTGAAGGAGAGTGCGGAGTCCAGGGTGACACCCAGACAGCAGGCTTGAGAGGTAGGGCGAATGGTAGTGTGGTTAACAGTGACATGCACATCTGGGAGGTTCGTGGATGGCCGGGGTGGGAAGATCATAAATTCTGTTTTGTCTAGATTTAGTTTCAGGAACCTAGCGGACATCCAGGAGGAGATGGCTGATAGGCAGGAGGAGACCTTGTCCATGGTAGTGGTGGATATGTCAGGGGTGTGGAGGTAGATCTGGGTGTCATCTGCATACAGATGATAGTTAAAAGCCATGGAGGAGATAACCTTGCCAATGGAGGATGTGTATAGGGTGAACAGTAGGGGGCCAAGGACCGAACCTTGGGGGACTCCCACCGAGAGGTGGTTGGGGGTGGACGAGGACTCATTGAAGGCGGTCGTGAAGGAGCGGTTGGAGAGGTAGGATGAAAGCCAGGACAGGGCGAGATCGTGAATGCCCAAGGACTGGAGGGACTGGAGGAGTAGGGGATGATCTACTGTGTCAAAAGCTGCTGACAGGTCAAGGAGGAGGAGAATGGAGTATTTACCTTCAGCTTTAGCTAAGGCAAGGTCATTGACCACTTTGGTGAGAGCAGTTTCGGTTGAGTGGGCAGGCCGAAATCCAGATTGGAGTGGGTCTAGCAGTGAGTTGGCATTGAGGTACTGGGTCAGGTGTTTGTGAACCAGACGCTCAAGGAGTTTTGAGGCAAAGGGGAGGAGGGAGATAGGACGGTAGTTGGAGGGTAGTGAGGGGTCGAGTGAGGGTTTCTTGAGCAGGGGCAGTACAGTGGCCTGCTTGAAGTCTGAGGGGAAGGTGCCTGTGGATAGGGAGAGGTTGAACAGGGTAGTGAGGACTGGGGCCAATTCCGTGAAGTGAGGCTGGAGTAAATCAGAAGGGAAGGGGTCAAGGGGGGAAGTAGTGGTATGGGAAGTCTGCAGTAGGTGGTTGACTTCCTCAGTGGTAGTAGGAGTGAAGGATGTGAGGGGAGGATAGGGTGGAGGAGGAGCTGGTTGGGAGGGGGTGGGAGGTGAAGATTAGAGTTTGGATATTTCCTGGCGGATGGAGACAATTTTGTTGGTGAAGTGGGTGGCTAAATCTGTGGCAGAGAGGGAGGAAACAGAAGGTGGGGGGGGGGGGGGGGGTTTAAGCAGGGAGTTGAAGGTGGCAAAAAGACGCCGGGGGTTGGAAGCTTGTGCTCCGATGAGCTTGGTAAAGTATTCCTGCTTCGCATGAGCAAGGGCAGTGTGGAACTGCAGCAGGTTGGTCTTGTACTGTAGGAAATCTTGGTTAAGTCTAGTTTTCCTCCATTTCCGTTCAGTGGCGCGTGTTTTCCTCTGGAGGATGCGAGTATGGGTAGTGCGCCAGGGCTGGGGGTTAGGGGGTCGGTTGCGGCGAAATATTGGTGGAGCAGCTTTCTCTAGGGCTGATGAGAGAGTTTGGCAATACTGAGCTGCAGCAAGATTAGGACAGGTTAGGGTGGGGAGAGTGGAGGAGAGGGCATGGAGGGGGTCAGCAAGGATGCTAGGGTTGAGCTTGCGTAGGTCTCGCTGCCATCGACCAGGTGGGTGGGTGGCTAATTTGAAGGTGCCTTCCGTGAGGAGGTTGAAGGTGAGAAGGTGATGGTCTGAGGGTGGAAAGGGTGCAATGTCAAGGTCTGCAATGGTGGTGGATTTAGTGAATATAAGGTCGAGAGTGTGACCTGCAGTGTGAGTGGGGGTGTTGGCGTGTTGTACTAGTCCAAGTGAGTTGGCAATGGTGAGTAGCCGGGTCACAGCGGAGCTCTGGGCTTCATCGATGGGAATAACTAACACTTAATATTTCTCCCTGGACATATTTTCACACCTAAATACATTAAATGCAACCGCAAGCAAAAATATAACAGTAACAGCTGAGAGCTATGCAAGACAGCTTTCACAGGGAAACATACAAGATCTAGCAATAAGAACTAGAATAGACATTCTATGTAACAGGGCAGCTTAAAGGGAACCTTAGCTGAGAGGGATATGGATGTTTCTTGTTAAATAACACCAGTTTCCTGGCAGTCCTGCTGATCTCTTTGGCTGCAGTAGAGGCTGAATCACACACCGGAAACAAGCATACAGCTAATCCAGTCTGACTTCAGTCAGAGCACCTGATCTGCATGCTTGTTCAGGGGCTGTGGCTAAAAGTATTAGAGACACAGGATCAGCAGGAGAGTCAGGCAACTGGTATTATTTTAAAAGGAAAATTCCATATCCTTCTCAGTTTAGGTTCCCTTTAAATATCTGAAATGTACTGTATATACAGCTAATTTGGTAAGTATTGTTTTTTTCTAAAGAAAATAGGAGAGACACTAAGACCTTTTTCTTTTTATTGCCATTTAACATTCTTTCACATTCAGCTTTCTTGAAAGTTTGAGATCCTGTTAAAATGTTTCACATTTTTAAATGAATGTCTGATTTTCCTAAAAGTGGATGGAAGAAAACCTGCTTAACATCCCTGGCGGTAAGCCCGAGCTGAGCTCGGGCTAAGCCGACGCGGAGGATTTCTCAGGCCCTGGTGGGCTGATTTGTATAATTTATTTTTTGTTACACGCACTAGCTGCGTGTACTACACAATCGCTGGCGATCGCCGCTACCCGCCGTGTCGCGCCGCCCCCCCTCCCAACCCCTTGCGCAGCATGGCCAATCACCGCCAAGCAGCGCTAAGGGGTGGATCGGGACTCCCTCCGACGCCATGACGTGGATGATGTCGATGACGTCGCCTTGATCGTCGCCATGACGACAGGGGAAGCCAAACAGGAAATCCCGTTCTGAACGGGATTTCCTGTTTGCTCTGATCTCCGGAGGCGATCGGAAGGGGAGGGGGGATGCCGCTGCACAGCGGCTATCATGTAACTAGCGCTAGGCTAGCTATATGATTTAAAAAAAAAAAAAAAAAATGCTGCGCTGCCCCCTGGCGGTTTTAATAGACCGCCAGGGAGGTTAAAGGGAACCTAAATGGAGAAGGATATGGATTTTACCTTTTAAAATAATGCAACTTTCCTGACTCTCCTGCTGATCCTGTGTCTCTAATACCTTTAGCCACAGCCCCTGAACAAGCATTTAACAAAGCCCCAATACATGCTGTTGTCACCAAAACTGCTACATATATTATGAATGGGTACAAGTCAAACAAATAATTTTTCAAAAAGACCTTGTCGTTTTTGAGAAAATCAATTGTAAAAATCCAAAGAAAAATGTTTTTTAAACTCAGAAAAAATACAGTTTTAGGCCCGGTTCACACTTGCATTATTTTGCGGACCACAGCCGGACCGCAAAGTCCGCAAACGAACGGACGATTAAGGGTCCATTGTTAATCAATGGACCCGTGCGCACTCGTCTGTTCCTCCGGATGCGGTCTGCGGTCCGGAATTTTCCAACATGCTCCAATTTTCCGGACCGGTCCTCCGTCCACCGCCGTCGGACCGGATCTGGACAAGAAATCCAGCACAAGAGGAACTGATGAGAAACAGAAGTGCACAACACACTTCCAGATGTAAGCCGGACGTCCTACCCCACTTCCTGTGGGGTTCTCTATGGTGCAGGCGGCCATGTGGATGTACCCAGCGCCGGACAGCCCCCAGCCTCTCCACAGCCACCCCAGAACACGGAGGAGGACAGGGAAGGACCCAACCATCCAGATGCAGGGCCCCGCGGGACGAGGAGGATGATGTCCGCACAGCAGGCTCTCCACAAGAAGGACTCCACCGCTTTTCCAGACCTTCCAGGCCCCTCTTTGAAAACGGAAATGGATGCAGGACGCATGAAGAACGGAAGAAGATCCGGATGAAAACTGAACGTGACCTGATTGGATCCTGATGGCCTCCTGATAGCGAACAGATGTTCTCAGAACGGACCGGACCCGTTGCCACCGGTAAGTATTTCATCAAACCGCAAGTGTGAACCGGGCCTAAAAACCATTTTTCTTTGCATTTCTAAAATCGATTTTCTCAAAAAAGTACCAGGTCTTTTTGAAAAATTATTTTTTGTGTACTTGTACCCACTATTCTCCTATATAATATACGGTATATGGCAATTTTGGTGACAATAGCCTATATGGGGGTTTTGTTATTAACCACTAAAGTTGGCACAAAATTATGTGTAAATGATGGGAAAGTAATCATTACAATTACACATGAAATGAATTACGATTTCCCCCAAAGTTTCACGTTAAGATTAGAATGTGTAATTGCGAATGATGATGCGTAATTACACATTGGCGTAATTTCTGCGCATGACTAATCTGAGCATGGTAAAGGCAAGTGAACTTTTAGGATTAAATCAAGAGTCAATGTGGTATATGCGCTCCTCTTAAGCCTTACTAAACATAAATTGGTACAAACTTAAGAACTAACCGTGGGTCGCCGTACAACTGGGTGGGTATGGCCACCCTAAGCAATAATAGATAACAGTAAGTGCGGCGCTCTACACCTGTTAGTCCAAAATGCAAAAATAATAAGCACAAGTCCTAATTGGCACCAATGTCCATGTACCACTGCCCCCTGACAGTAAATGGACTTCCCAAAGTCCTCTTTTCTGCTTCACAAATCAGCATGCAGTTAACACATTAATAGGTATCTCTCTCACCAGATTGGTAGGCTGATTAAATATAGTCAGCAAAGATCACGTTATTGTAACGATTGTGGAACTTTCTCCGTGATCAGCACACAATGCGTGTGCTGACACGGCGGAAATCCTCCACAAGCGTATATTTGCAGGCACCCAGCAAAAGGTGCTACGCACCTGTAGAGGGAAATTCCTGTCGGCAGATGGCGCTGGGGAGTGCAGAGGAACCAATCCTCTGTACCTCCACAAGTGCCAGACAGGAATTGTACGAATCGCAGAACGCAATCGCAAGAGAGGCGATTGCGAATGAGAACGAGCAAAGGGACAGGTTGTATGTGTGTGCGCCAATCCAGTCGCCACCCCGCGACCGCGCACACACAACAGCAGATACGAAATAGGAACGCGATAGCGAGAGGTGCGATCGCCAGACGTGACACAAGGCAGATCAGAATAGAATACAAGGGTAGCAAAGGCACAGCAAATAAAACAATGAGGAGATACGGAAAATAACAAACGCTAGCTAACCGCGAACACCGCACTCATTCGCAACAGTGCACGCGGTTATGCGCGGTCTCCACGTGATAAGCACAATAGAGACAAGCACGCCTAACTAACCATTTACAGACAAACATGAAACAGAGGACGCGAGCGCTTGCTTAACGGTTACCTCACCGAGCCTCCAGCAAGCGTAGCAGACAAGACAGACACACGAAAACAGGGACAAGCGAGAGATAGGATCCACAGCACTAGCAAAAAGTGGCTAGCGCGATCCAAGTACAGAGTAGCAGAACAGAAGGATCCCCAGCGCTAGCGAAAAGTGGCTAGCGCAATCCCAGAAGACAGAACAGAAGGATCCCCAGTGCTAGCGAAAAGTAGCTAGCGCGATCCCAGGAGACAGAACAGAAGAGATAGCTGTTAGCAACCGCTGCACCAGCTATACTCCAAGAACAGAGATCAGAACAATTTCCTGTCAACCACCATAGGGACAGGACAATGGCAACAGGCAAGACAAGACAGAACAGGCAATACAGATAATACAATCCTAACTGCACTAGGGAAATCAGGAATTACTCTAAGCTGATGTTCAAACAGAGAGCAAGGCTGACACCCCACCAGGAGTGTTACATAGGACGAAATCCTTATGAACAGCGAAGCATTTTGGGAAAGACATAGTACTTATAGTACACGCCTCCAATGAATGTGGCCAGGCAATTTGCATGACAACGTATGCAAATTCCTCTGCAAGCACAAGCTGCAAAACTGACAGATGCTCCTCCCTCCAGAGTCCTGCAGCATGCAAATCAAAACAATGGTCAAAAAGCTGCCTGCCTGCACAGGCAGCTGAGCAAATCATCACAGTACCCCCCCCCCTCCAGGGTCGAATTCCAGACGACCCTCAAAACTGCTATTAGCAACAGACTCAAACTGAAGACTCATGAAGGTCAGGACAGCCCGACAAGGTCCAATTCCAGAGTCAGTCCACCCGAAACCGACCTCATCGGAAACAGAAGCCACCGAAACATGCCCATCAGTACTACCAGTCTCAGTATAACACCCATCAGGACTGTGAACGCCAGAGAAGAAGCCATTGACACCCTCCAGACAATACCCACCACCTTCCAAGGAGCGTCCGAAAATACCAAACCTGCCACAATACCTGTTCGAAGTGTCCCTTACAACACAAAAGCCACCGTTGATCTTATCCAGGGTACCAAGCAAAATTTCTCCCGGAATCTCCCAGAACCTTTTGAAGCTCCACAGAGATCCCAAGAGGGCAGAACAATCACCAGGCTCACATGGAGAATTACCAAGAAACCCCATGGAACCAATGACAATTCTGGATTCAGAATTACGAGGACCCCCATCAAGATCAAGACTTTCAGGGACCACTTCTGGGCATGCAAGCAGGCAGGCCATATCAGAGCATGTCTCCACCGAGGAAGCATCTGAGTACGCTGGTAACCGAGGCACACTTGGGCTTTCTGGGTCACAGAGCACACTGGGGTACACCAGCACAGGAGAAACCTCAGGACATGTCGGGGAACTGCCAACCTCAGAGTCCGACACGAGGAAACCAAAACCAGGACCGGGCAGAGAATCATCACGAGCAATGGTCTCAAGCACTGGACTTTCAAAAGAAGACTCGGACTCAAATTTAGAAATTTCTGTGACTGCAATATCATCATTGACTACATATGAGTGAAGCTCCACCAGAGCTGCAAAAGGTAGTCAGCACAACAGCAATGCCTACTGAAGTGGGCAACACCTCAGAAGGACTTGGGGGGCAGGAGACATCTCCTACAAGTTCTGCTCCCTTTGGGAGGAACTCGGAGACCTCCAGAACATCAGACAAAACTTCAGGAACATAATTTTTCAAGTTTTCTGAGAAGGATTCTGAACTATCCATGTTACAGGGCAAAACTAGAACTTTATTTTGTGGACAGGGCAAATGTCCCAGGGAAGGTTCCACTATAAACTGAGACTGGATCTCCTCATCATGAGCGGAATGTACAGGAATATCTACTAGAACACACACTGACTCCCCAACTTTAATCTCACTGCACCCCGAATTCTGCGTAGCAGTCAAACTAGCTTGCAACTCCAAAACTGCAGAAAAACAGGTGAGTATAGCAGCAATACCTAGACGAGCCTCTAGGGGCACTGCAGGAGACATTGTACAAGGCAATATTAACTCATCCAGAGTACAGGGTGCAGAATCAGCATTTTTCTCAAAACAAGAAAGGGACTCACAAATGTCAGTGCAAGTGGAGATCATGTTTTTATTCATGGTACAGGGCAGATTCAGAGAAAGCATCTCTGAACAAGGCAAAGAAGGTTCAGCATCAGATTCGCAAAACCGAAGCGCTGTCTCACTCTTAGATTCGGCTAACAATGTTGAATCCGAGAAATCAGAACGCAAAACCTGCAAATCAAAATTCACTTTAGGTTGTGAAACTGACGCTTCTATAGCGCAAACCTCCGCGATCTGCGGAGCAGACAGCAAGGCATCTAGGACCGAAACGCTGTAGCAACTGTCCCCAGGCAACGGGCCCTTACAGGTGTGAACAGGGTGAGACAGAGACTCATTTGCAGAAGAAATGGCGACATCAACAGGATAAACTTTATTAGGCATAAAAATTTTACTTTTGACGCTGCATAGTCGAGAAATTTTCCCCATAGCAGGGTCACAGACGGAAGATCTCAAAGATCTGTTTCTAACTGACAAAGGATCCCACACATCCTTGAGGAAACCGGCAGACTCATGCCGATCACAATCTGCAGGAACATCCGAGAAACAGGCATCAGATCGCACAGATTCAAACTGCACACTGTCAGTAGAGAATCCTTCAGGATTCGCACAGGAACCAACCACAGCGGCATACTCATTCATTTCAGATTGCACAAAGTCAAGACTCTCATGCTTTACCCCAGAAAGGCAGGAACAATCATCCGACAACGATGTCTCTTTATTGGAATCAATTGGTTGGTGTGTGTGCAACTCATCCAAAATCGTTTGCCATACATAGATCACCAGATCCACATCATCCTTGTCACATTCATCGGAATCAATCAGAAGGTACATTGAATCGAGACAAGCATTCAAGACATTTTCGCTTTTTGCAATGTAAAAATCGCAAAAGGCTTTCCAATCAAAATCGAATTCTTCCAGCAAGGCCCCAACATCCCAGGAAGCAAATGGGGGTTCAAACAGGCCAGTGTCCAGATAATTTCCATAGGGGTGGAGTTCAGGAACAAGAACTTATCTTTTGTGACTCTCTTGCAACTGGCAGAGTCCCAGTGGATTGGCGTACAGCCCACGTTTTCCCATTATTTAAGAAGGGCAAAAAATCTGATCCAGGAAATTATAGACCTGTAAGTTTAACATCAGTTGTATGCAAACTATTTGAGGGGTTACTAAGAGATACTATACATGACTTCATAGTAGAAAATAATCTTATTTCTCATCATCAACATGGGTTTACTAAAGACAGGTCCTGTTTGACTAACATGCTCAGCTTTTATGAGGTAGTGAATGCTAATATGGATATTGGGAATGCTGTAGATGTGATATACTTGGACTTTGCAAAGGCCTTCGACACTGTTCCCCACAAAAGTCTGGTGCAAAAGTTGAGGATGCAAGGACTGGGGAAGAGTCTGTGTTCATGGATAGGGAACTGGCTAATGGACAGAAAACAAAGAGTTGTGGTCAATGGATCATACTCAAAATGGGAGACTGTTAGCAGTGGGGTCCCACAGGGGTCTGTTCTGGGTCCAGTGCTCTTCAATTTATTTATTAATGACCTAGTAGATGCAGTAGTGAGCAATGTTGCTATTTTTGCAGATGATACAAAATTGTGCAGAATCATTAACTCTCAGGAAGATAGTGTCATATTGCAACAGGATCTGGATAGGATGGCTATATGGGCACATACATGGCAGATGAAATTCAATGTTGACAAATGTAAGGTCATGCATTTTGGACGTACTAATGGTCTAGCACCATACAAAATAAATGGGATACAGTTGGGGACATCAAACTTGGAGAAGGACTTAGGAGTACTCATTGACAACAAGTTAAATAATCATACTCAATGCCAAGCAGCTGCAGCTAAAGCTAACAAAATTTTGGGATGCATTAAAAGGGAAATAAAAACTCGAGATGCTAGCATAATATTGCCCCTGTTTAACTCTCTAGTAAGGCCACATCTGGAATATGGAATTCAGTTCTGGGCACCACATTACAAAAAAGATATTGCAGTTTTAGAGCAGGTGCAGAGACGAGCAACAAAATTGATGCGTGGGATGGAAGGTCTCACTTATCGAGAAAGGTTAGATAAACTGGGTTTATTTAGTCTAGAGAAAAGACGCCTTAGAGGGGATCTAATTAACATGTATAAATACATCAGAGGGCAATATAATACCTTGGCGGATGAGCTTTTTGTCCCTAGGCCTTCTCAAAGGACTAGAGGACATGATCTGCGCATGGAGGAAAAACGTTTTAGCCATTTATTTAGGAAAGGGTTCTTTACAGTAAGAGTGATTAAGATGTGGAATGCATTGCCACAGGAAGTCGTTATGGCAAACTCTATACCTGCATTTAAAGGGGGCTTAGATGCTTTCCTTGCGTTGAAAGACATCCATGGCTACAATTACTAGGTAATGCCTAATGATGTTGATCCAGGGATTTTATCTGATTGCCATCTGGAGTCGGGAAGGAATTTTTCCCTTTAGGGGCTAATTGGACCATGCCTTGTAAGGGTTTTTTCGCCTTCCTCTGGATCAACAGGGATATGTGAAGGAGCAGGCTGGTGTTGTACTTTATACTGGTTGAACTCGATGGACGTATGTCTTTTTTCAACCAAAATAACTATGTAACTATGTAACAGATTTTTTTAACTGCTTTAACATAGTGTGCGATCCTACCTACAGCAGGATCCACATAAGCTTTGGATTGGGGCAAAAAACCTGGAGATTGAGCAACATCATCATACACATCATTAGGGAGTGTTTTATTCAGATGTTTGCACTTTTTAGTTTTTCCCTTTTTTGCAACTTTGCATGTCTGCTGTTTAAAACCTGAAGTGGCAACAGACACATTGAACTGATTGTCATACTGAAGAGTTTTGCATGGAAGGGAAAGATCAGCTGACCTATCAGCAGCTACACACTCAATCAGAGCAGGTGGTAAGCCAGGCAGTTTAAACCAGCGAGAGAATATTACTGCAAGAAACTGATACAGATTATCATTCCAAGAATTGGTTTTTAGCAAATTATATGCCCAGGTGAACAAATCGTCTTTTAAGAGCACATAGGAAAACAAAAGAGCCGACGTGGACGGATCAGAAATCTGAAAGGTGGGATTCAGACAAAACCTCACACATTCAGAAATAAATTCCGCCTTGGTCTCTGAATTTAGCCTTTTAAAGCTCTTAAAGACACAGGACCCAAACTCGACAAAATCGTACAAATCAGAAATTCCGTCTACACTGGGGTTTTGGGTTGGGCTGTTCATACTGTAACGATTGTGGAACTTTCTCCGTGATCAGCACACAACGCGTGTGCTGACACGGCGGAAATGCTCCACAAGCGTATATTTGCAGGCACCCAGCAAAAGGTGCTACGCACCTGTAGAGGGGAATTCCTGTCGGCAGATGGCGCTGGGGAGTGCAGAGGAACCAATCCTCTGTACCTCCACAAGTGCCAGACAGGAATTGTACGAAGCGCAGAACGCAATCGCAAGAGAGGCGATTGCGAATGAGAACGAGCAAAGGGACAGGTTGTATGTGTGTGCGCCAATCCAGTCGCCACTCCGCGACCGCGCACACACAACAGCAGATACGAAATAGGAACGCGATCGCGAGAGGTGCGATCGCCAGACGTAACACAAGGCAGATCAGAATAGAATACAAGGGTAGCAAAGGCACAGCAAATAAAACAATGAGGAGATACGGAAAATAACAAACGCTAGCTAACTGCGAACACCGCACTCATTCGCAACAGTGCACACGGTTATGTGCGGTCTCCACGTGATAAGCACAATAGAGACAAGCACGCCTAACTAACCATTAACAGACAAACATGAAACAGAGGACGCGAGCGCTTGCTTAACGGTTACCTCACCGAGCCTCCAGCAAGCGTACAGAAGGATCCCCAGCGCTAGCGAAAAGTGGCCAGCGCGATCCCAGAAGACAGAACAGAAGGATCCCCAGCGCTAGCGAAAAGTGGCCAGCGCGATCCCAGAAGACAGAACAGAAGGATCCCCAGCGCTAGCGAAAAGTAGCTAGCGCGATCCCAGAAGACAGAACAGAAGGATCCCCAGCGCTAGCGAAAAGTAGCTAGCGCGATCCCAGGAGACAGAACAGAAGAGATAGCTGTTAGCAACCGCTGCACCAGCTATACTCCAAGAACAGAGATCAGAACCATTTCCTGTCAACCACCATAGGGGCAGGACAATGGCAACAGGCAAGACAAGACAGAACAGGCAATACAGATAATACAATCCTAACTGCACTAGGGAAATCTGCCTAGCGCAGATTCAGGAATTACTCTAAGATGATGTTCAAACAGAGAGCAAGGCTGACACCCCACCAGGAGTGTTACATAGGACAAAATCCTTATGAACAGCGAAGCATTGTGGGAAAGACATAGTACTTATAGTACACGCCTCCAATGAATGTGGCCAGGAAATTTGCATGACAACGTATGCAAATTCCTCTGCAAGCACAAGCTGCAAAACTGACAGAAGCTCCTCCCTCCAGAGTCCTGCAGCATGCAAATCAAAGCAATGGTCAAAAAGCTGCCTGCCTGCACAGGCAGCTGAGCAAATCATCACAGTTATACAGTAGATGGCGTTATACTGCAGATATGTCCCCTAGTATCCAACCTCTTCCTCCTAAATATGGCTCAGAAAAAAGCATAGATAGCGTAATACTGTTGGAGCTTTGCATTAAAAGCCCTCCACCAGAAGTAGCAGCCTCAACCCTGTGCCAGAGAAGCAAGGACCACCACCACTCTGTGTATCCGTAAACAGAAGAACTCAAAGCACACCAGATATGCTGGCTGACCATGACAGTTCAGCTAAAGCGTTTCATGAAACCTCCTCAGTCTTATCAGCAGCCTTCTCCCTTAATTAAACTCAAATGAGAGGTGACATAGTGTAACTCCGTTTATTAAAAAATTTAAAAAGTAGTAGTGCACTCACATTTATAAATAAGAACATGCGCATGTAAATTTAAAAATCCAGGACGTCCTCACCACCGCCGCTCACGCGTCTCCACTCTTGCCATGAGGCCTTTTTTTAATAAACGGAGTTACACTGTCACCTCTCATTTAAGTTTAATTAAGGGAGAAGGCTGCTGATAAGACTGAGGAGGTTTCATGAAACGCTTTAGCTGAACTGTCATGGTCAGCCAGCATATCTGGTGAGCTTTGAGTTCTTCTGTTTACGGATACACAGAGTGGTGGTGGTCCTTGCTTCTCTGGCACAGGGTTGAGGCTGCTACTTCTGGTGGAGGGCTTTTAATGCAAAGCTCCAACAGTATTACGCTATCTATGCTTTTTTTTTCTGAGCCATATTTAGGAGGAAGAGGTTGGATACCAGGGGACATATCTGCAGTATAACGCCATCTACTGTATAACGTGATCTTTGCTGACTATAATTAATCAACTTTTAGGATTATCGTACAATTTGAAGAGAAATCAAATTCTGGTGTGAATGAGAGACCTTTGTGTAATGAATAGAAAGGGGATCCAGAGACTGATCGCACAAACATCACATCTGTGGATGACTAGGGATGGGCGCAAATGGCCATTTCCAATTCCGCAGAAATTCCTATCTCTGCTAATTCCATCTGTTTTTTCCATTTTACAATTTCTGGTTTTACAATTTCCCAGGAGTATTGTAAACGGAATCTTGGGATTGGTCTAAAATTACCGCGATAATCCCATTTTTTGCTGAAAAATTCTGCATTCTCTGATTGCTCCAAGGCTTCAGAGTTCTGTCATTGGGCTAAAATTACCGAGCTGTGGTAAATCAGATTTCCGTGGAATTCCGTTTTCAGAAAAAAAAGTTGATTTATGGTCGGAAATCTCAATCCTGCAGAATCGGATTGAGCTTAGATGCTTTCCTTGCGATGAAAGACATCCATGGCTACAATTACTAGGTAATGCCCAATGATGTTGATTCAGGGATTTTATCTGATTGCCATCTGGAGTCGGGAAGGAATTTGTTCTCTTTTGGGGCTAATTGGACCATGCCTTGTAAGGGTTTTTCGCCTTCCTCTGGATCAGCAGGGATATGTGAGGGTGCAGGCTGGTGTGCCTTCCTCTGGATCAGCAGGGATATGTGAGGGAGCAGGCTGGTGTTGTGCCTTCCTCTGGATCAGCAGGGATATGTGAGGGTACAGGCTGGTGTTGTGCCTTCCTCTGGATCAGCAGGGATATGTGAGGGAGCAGGCTGGTGTTGTACCTTCCTCTGGATCAGCAGGGATATGTGAGGGTGCAGGCCGGTGTTGTACCTTCCTCTGGATCAGCAGGGATATGTGAGGGTGCAGGCTGGTGTTGTGCCTTCCTCTGGATCAGCAGGGATATGTGAGGGAGCAGGCTGGTGTTGTGCCTTCCTCTGGATCAGCAGGGATATGTGAGGGAGCAGGCTGGTGTTGTGCCTTCCTCTGAATCAGCAGGGATATGTGATGGTGCAGGCTGGTGCTGTGCCTTCCTCTGGATCAGCAGGGATATGTGAGGGAGCAGGCTGGTGTTGTACCTTCCTCTGGATCAGCAGGGATATGTGAGGGTGCAGGCTGGTGTTGTGCCTTCCTCTGGATCAGCAGGGATATGTGAGGGTGCAGGCTGGTGTTGTGCCTTCCTCTGGATCAGCAGGGATATGTGATGGTGCAGGCTGGTGCTGTGCCTTCCTCTGGATCAGCAGGGATATGTGAGAAAGCAGGCTGGTGTTGTACCTTACTCTGGATCAGCAGGGATATGTGAGGGTGCAGGCTGGTGTTGTGCCTTCCTCTGGATCAACAGGGATATGTGAGGTAGCAGGCTGGGGTTTTGCTTTATTTTTTGGTTGAACTTGATGGTTGTGTGTCTTTTTTCAACCCAAGTAACTATGTAACCCCTATGGATGAGTATCGTGACTTGGGGCCTCAGGATAGGCTGGGAAAAGGTTGCACACCATTTCTAAAATGTTTGGACTCCAATCCAATCAAAACAATCAACAGTTTTTGTTGTGTACATATGGAAGAAAATTGTGACCATAGTTGCCCCACTCATTCTCAAAAATGCTCAATGGTTGGCTGTCATTCTCAGCATTTCGGTAGCATCAGTCATGACCCTGCAATGAACATGCAGCTAACTTGCTTAGCATCAGTCATGTGACGTACCCGCGATGAGCATGCAACTATTTCACTTAGCATCAGTCATGTGACGTACCCGCGATGAGCATGCAACTATTTCACTTAGCATCAGTCATGTGACATACCCGCGATGAGCATGCAGCTAATTCACTTAGCATCAGTCATGTGACGTACCCGCAATGAGCATGTAGCTAATTCACTTAGCATCAGTCATGTGACGTACCCGCAATGAGCCTGCAGCTAATTCACTTAGCATCAGTCATGTGACGTACCCGCGATGAGCATGTCGCTAATTCACTTAGCATCAGTCATGTTACGTACCCGCGATGAGCATGTAGCTAATTCACTTAGCATCAGTCATGTGACGTACCCGCAATGAGCATGCAGCTAATTCACTTAGCATCAGTCATGTGACGTACCCGCGATGAGCATGCAGCTAATTCACTTTGCATCAGTCATGTGACGTACCCGCAATGAGCATGCAGCTAATTCACTTAGCATCAGTCATGTGACGTACCCGCAATGAGCATGCAGCTAATTCACTTAGCATCATTTATGTGACCTACCCGCAATGAGCATGCAGCTAATTCACTTAGCATCAGTCATGTGACGTACCCGCAATGAGCATGCAGCTAATTCACTTAGCATCATTTATGTGACCTACCCGCAATGAGCATGTAGCTAATTCACTTAGCATCAGTCATGTGACGTACCCGCGATGAGCATGTCGCTAATTCACTTAGCATCAGTCATGTTACGTACCCGCGATGAGCATGTAGCTAATTCCCTTAGCATCAGTCATGTTACGTACCCGCGATGAGCATGTCGCTAATTCACTTAGCATCAGTCATGTGACGTACCCGCAATGAGCATGCAGCTAATTCACTTAGCATCCGTCATGTGACGTACCCGCAATGAGCATGCAGCTAATTCACTTAGCATCAGTCATGTGACGTACCCGCAATGAGCATGCAGCTAATTCACTTAGCATCAGTCATGTGACGTACCCGCAATGAGCATGCAGCTAATTCACTTAGCATCAGTCATGTTACGTACCCGCGATGAGCATGTAGCTAATTCACTTAGCATCAGTCATGTTACGTACCCGCAATGAGCATGCAGCTAATTCACTTAGCATCAGTCATGTGACGTACCCACAATGATCATGAAGCCAATTCACTTTTGTTGCCAATCCATCTCATATTTGTTACAGCTTCCAAATAACCTCCCCTGGATCTCTTACTTGTAAGAAGGCCATGGTATGCTTCCCCCATTCTGTGGGTGGGTAAATAAAGGGCGCAGGAGGACAGGACAGGCTACACGCATCATCAGCGGGGAGGAGACTTCCAGGATTAATGTCAGCTTCTGTTACTGTGGCAATAAGATTGGGTTCCTTCTTCAGTATATAAAATATAGTAACCAGAAAAACTGGCCTAAAAAATCCTCAGTTACCGGGTGGATCGTGTTTTTTAATCTGCAGCTACCAGAATACCTAATGAATGCTGAGGAATGCGTTTAAACACTATCCCCGGGTTTCCTATAGATGCGTACATGCAAAAAAATTTTGGCCGGCTGAAATATTGGCTGGTAGAATATCGATAAATTTTCAAATATTTTACGATTATGAAACGCAAATTGCAATAGTAAAATATCGGTAAATGTTACCAAAAATTTTACCACAGCTAAACCTAACCCTACTCTCACACACAACCCTCCCCCTTCTGATGCCTAACCCTAACCACAACCCCCACCTGCCTCTGCCTAACCCTACCTTCCCACGTCTAACCTTAACCCCACCGCAACAAACACTACATACCAGGTGCCGTCTAAAACTGTAAATATCAGGTGCCACCACAGGCGCCCAACCAAATATCATTTATAGCACATGCCTAAATGTGCTAATATATAAACTACTAGCTGGTGACCCGGCGTTGCCCGGAGATGTATTTGGCTGGTGTTGCCTTCACCCACTCTTTCAAACCCTAACACACAATTACTCAATGACCAAGTTTGTGAGCTTTGCGGTCTTTGGCACCAATAATTAGCATTTAAATGAAACAAATCTGATTGGCTGTTTGTGGCTCCACCCCCTTTTCTGAATTTGAACCCCAGTCACCCAATGATCAACTGTACCAGGTTAGAGGCCTGTGCCATTAACAGTGCAAGAATGGCAGCAATTAAATATTCCCCTTGAAAATAGATAGGTGAATTTTGATTGGCTTTTGTAGGCCCCACCCGCTTTTCTGAATATTAATTCCTGTCAGGGCCGGATTTAGGCCAAGACCACCTAGGCCATGGCCTAGGGCACCACAGGAGGAAGGGCACCAAATAAGCAGGCTAACCTGGTGCAACATTTGCATGCTTGCAAATACTACAATGCAGGGAGATCAGGCTAGTGACTGACTGCGGTACTCTGCTGCCTGCGGCCTGTGCATGTTTGCATTGTGGCCGGTGGCTATGGACTTGGGCAGCATTGGAGTTGGAAAGGAAAAGGAAGCTTCTGCACTGGAAATGAGCGGAGAAATAAGTGACAAAGATGGCTGCTGTGGTGTGCTGGCTACCTATACTGAAAAATGGGGGGCAGGGGTGAGAAAAGGAGGGATTAAGGGATTCATCTAGCTACCTATACTGGAGGGAAAGGGGGGAGGAGTCATCTGGCTACATATACTATAGGGAAGGGGGAGGGGTCATCTGGCTACCTACACTGGAGGGAAAGGGGGGGGGAGTCATCTGGCTACCTATACTGGAGGGAAAGGGGGAGGAGTCATCTGGCTACATATACTATAGGGAATGGGGAGGGGTCATCTGGCTACCTATACTGGAGGGAAAGGGGGGGGAGTCATCTAGCAACCTATACTGGAGGGAAAGGGGGGAGGAGTCATCTGGCTACATATACTATAGGGAATGGGGAGGGGTCATCTGGCTACCTACACTAGAGGGAAAGGGGGGATGAGTCATCTGGCAACCTATACTGGAGGGAAAGGGGGAGGGGTCATCTGGCTACATATACTATAGGGAATGGGGAGGGGTCATCTGGCTACCTATACTGGAGGGAAAGGGGGGGAGTCATCTAGCAACCTATACTGGAGGGAAAGGGGGGAGGAGTCATCTGGCTACATATAATATAGGGAATGGGGAGGAGTCATATGGCTACCTATACTGGAGGGAAAGGGGGGAGGGGTCATCTGGCTACATATACTATAGGGAATGGGGAGGGGTCATCTGGCTACCTACACTAGAGGGAAAGGGGGGATGAGTCATCTGGCAACCTATACTGGAGGAAAAGGGGGAGGAGTCATCTGGCTACATATACTATAGGGAATGGGGAGGGGTCATCTGGCTACCTATACTGGAGGGAAAGGGGGGGAGTCATCTAGCAACCTATACTGGAGGGAAAGGGGGGAGGAGTCATCTGGCTACATATACTATAGGGAATGGGGAGGGGTCATCTGGCTACCTACACTAGAGGGAAAGGGGGGGATGAGTCATCTGGCAACCTATACTGGAGGGAAAGGGGGAGGAGTCATCTGGCTACATATACTATAGGGAATGGGGAGGGGTCATCTGGCTACCTATACTGGAGGGAAAGGGGGGGAGTCATCTAGCAACCTATACTGGAGGGAAAGGGGGGAGGAGTCATCTGGCTACATATACTATAGGGAATGGGGAGGGGTCATCTGGCTACCTATACTGGAGGGAAAGGGGGGGAGTCATCTGGTTACCTATACTAGAGAGAAGAGGAAGGGGTCATCTCACTACCTATACTGAAGGGGGGCGGCTGGTGACAGTGGCCTAGGGCGGTAAGGAGTACAAATCCGGCCCTGATTCCAGTCACCCAGCGACCAAGTGTGCAAAGTGTGAGAACCCTGCCATTAACAGTGTAAGAATGCCTGCTGTTTACATTTTCCAGTGAAATTTGTATTTGTCTCCGCCCAGTTTTTGGTTATGGGGATAAAAAGTATCCTATATGTTATTCCATATAACCAGTCCAGACCCAGTCCGACGAAGGCTTTTTATAAGTCGAAAGCTCACTGTTTATCCATCTCTAAGTTAGCCAATAAATGGTATCATCCTGATTCAAGTCTTGTTATTCCAGGTCATGTACTATGTGTGCGCCAAATTTCATTCACATCCTTCCAGCCATTGTTGTGTGATTAACAAACATCCAAACTTTGGC
This sequence comes from Hyperolius riggenbachi, assembly GCF_040937935.1. Lineage (NCBI taxonomy): Eukaryota > Metazoa > Chordata > Amphibia > Anura > Hyperoliidae > Hyperolius > Hyperolius riggenbachi. The sequence goes on from NC_090656.1 coordinate 246,028,252, forward strand.
ATTTATAATAATCGTGAGAAATATGGGTCCAAACATCCGCGGCTCTCCTGCACCCATTTCCTGCTTCCCTACAGATTACTACACGTCATCGTTTTTCCAGCATCAAGTGATGCTTTGTTGGGGAAAACTATCCAGAAAATATATAGTAGCTCTAAATAAGGCCCCCGGTTTATTCTCTCTCGTGACCGGTACTCAGCTCTTACTAATGTAACACAACAATAATGATGTTGATAAAATAAAGCTTGTCATAAAACATGAAGCACAGACTGTCCCCAAACGCCAGCAGTTTCTCATGAAAGTAGCTGGGATGGCGTCCTTATCTGCCGATGTCATTGACCCTCCTCTGCTGGGCTATAAATGTCAGGAACACACAGGTGCCACCAGGCCTTACCAGTCACATGGCCGCCCATGCCTTGATTATTTATTTACAAAGATCTTCTCAATTGCTCTGTGGAATTCTTCAAGTATTTGTTACCAAAGAGACATGACATTTTTGCTTAAGCAATGACGGCAGGTTACTGTCGGGCAGACCTTTGGGTGAACCCATTTACTCTGAACGTTAATGCGTGGATATAGGGTTTATTGCTATACTGTAAGGAGCCTTTTTTTAGAACTTGGGACTTTGGAACCTAGAGTTTGATTAGGCATCCTGGTTTGACTTTATGTATTTTAGTTAATGAAGGATAGACTTTTTTTAATGGGGGGAAGGGTGGGGCACTAGTGGATATCGTCTGGGGAACTGCTTTGGGGTGCGGCATGGTTGTCCATGTTCCCTCCTTATCTCCATGCCCCCATGCTTTTTTAGATTATTACCCCCCACTCCTTTCTTTTTGTTCTTCTTCTCCTTTATTACTTTTGATAGTTTTAACCATGAAGATCTCTCCTTTCCACCATCTTGCTTCATAAGACCTTGTAATATTTTTTTTTTTTTATATATATATTTAGGACAAAGTTTCTCTTTATTTTTACAGCACATACCTCTTTATGAAGGATGGTGTTTTTGAAGAACCCCCTTTTTGTGAATAACAACACCTCATCAACTGTTTGGCACATATATATTGGTCAGGGGTATTCCAAAACTGCGTATACATAGTATGCTTTTATTAATTGATTCATGTATTTTAAATTCCAGTAATTGTGTTGATCGTAATCTGCTAATGACAAGAAATCCTGCGTAAATCTTCACAATTACTCGCATACGTAATTACGATTTGGACATTGGTTTTGTGTAATCGATTTTTTTTTACCTACATCATTCATTTTTTTTTCTACCTACATAATTAGTTTTTTTCTATTGACATCATTTGTTTGGCTAACACAGTACAGAAACTTTTTTGCTAGTGTAATCCGTTTGTAATTTTTTGTAATTTTCGGTAATAGCAAAATCCCCATACATGCTATAAAAAATGTTATATATGTTAAGGAGGATAGTAGAAATAAGTAAAAAAAAACCCTCTTCAAAAATACTTTGTACTGTAGTTTTTGAGAAAATCAACTTTAACCACTTCAGCCTACAGGGTTGTTAATCTTATGCAGACAGAGAAAAGGATGAGAAATGCCGGCACTGCTGTAAACTGCTTGTTTATTCATAACACATGGTGCAACATCGTGGATTCAATTGTATGCATATTGAAACGTAACATACCGTTTTGCTGGTAAAGCTGTGCGGTGGGTGCTGGGGGATGAGAGCCTTACGGCCGTTTCGCGCGAATGCGCTTCTACGGAGGGTTGTTAATCTTATGCATCCAAGCAACTTTCACCTCCCATTCATTCGCCAATAACTTTATCACTACTTATCACAATGAATTGATCTATATCTTGTTTTTTCTGCCACCATTTAGGCTTTCTTTGGGTGGTACATTTTGCTAAGAATTATTTCATTCTAAATCCATTTTAACAGGAAGAGTAAGAAAGAAATGGAAAAAAAATCATTATTTCTCAGTTTTTGGTCATTATAGTTTGAAATTAATACATGCTACCATAATTAAAACCCATGTATTTTATTTGCCCATTTGTCCCGGTTATTACACGGTTTAAATTATGTCCCTATCACAATTTATGGCGCCAACATTTTATTTGGAAATAAAGGTACATTTTTTTCAATTTGCGTCCATCACTATTTACAAGCTTAAAATTTAAAAAATGATATTAATATACTCTCTTGACATGCATATTCAAAAAGTTCAGACCTGTAACTATTTTTTTTTTTTTTTTAAATTGTAACTTTTTTTTTATTACAAATTTTATTTGGGTAATTTTTGGTGTGGGAAGTAAACGGCTAATTTTAAATGTAATATAATGTATTTATTTAATAAAAAATGTATGTGGGTGTAGTTTTACTATTTGGCCACAAGATGGCCACAGTCAAAAAGTCCTGGAAGCGAACGATCTCGCTTCCAGGAAGCATTAGGAGGAAACTTTTTTCTGCAGAAAGACCGTGGCCTCTGATAAGAGGCCATCGGTTTTTCTGCAGGGGACTTAGATCAATGAATGGGAACTATTTTTCCATTCATTGATCTCGGGGCTAACGGCAGGTGGCGGGAGCGCGCGGGGGAGCAGTTTAAAAACCATTTTTCTTAGCATTTTTAAAATTGAGTTTCTCAAAAACTACAAGGTCTTTTTGAACAATTCTTTTTTTGCCTTGTTCCCGCCATTCTTCTTAACACACATAGCAATGTTGGTGACAATAGCATGTACGGGGGCTTTGTTATTAACCACTAAATTTGGCACAAAATTACATGAAAATGATGCGACATTGCCGTCCCTGATAACGTTTACATACAAAATGAATTAAGATTTCTCCCAAAATTTTGCATCACAATTTTACATCATAATTGCGAATTACGATGTGAATTTACGATTATGTGAAATTCGTGCTCATTAACAAATTCCTGAACTCCCTGTAATAGACTGACTGTGTCAAGCTGAAGTACCCTCGGAACCCACTCTGTAGGTGGCTGTTACGGCCGGTACAATTTCCTGAATGGTTGATCGTATGATCAATCGGATGGGGTACCGTTAATTATGCCGATTGACAACAAACAACAAATTGTTCTGTCAACCTCAATTCCTGAACCATTCTTGTTGTCTGACCGGATTGCTTATCATATTCCCATCCATTGGTGGCCGTACGGATTGGATGGTCGATTGATCAGGAGATTGGATTGTTAATGGGCACCTTATTTATTCCCAGGAGTGTGTGTGACAGAGAGGGGGAGAGAATCTACAAATAAAAAAGGTACTTGAAAGTTATTTCTATTAAAGATGAAACAAGATGTTTCAATAGAACACACACAGAGAACTATCCCTGAAGTGGGCTTTGAATATCTTATGTTGGCCACTAATGGACTAATGATATACATTCCAACTTTCCAAGATAAGAAACGGGTGTCTTAAGACACACCTCCAGGCACACCCCAGACACACCTCTAGACATGCTCCCGCCCCTACCACACCCCAAGTCACGCATACCACAAAGAATCAATAAGCAAAAGATGTAGTTTTATAATTCATACCACACTGGTCCTTTATACTATTATTAGGTTTCCTAAATATTAACATTTAGAAATCTAGAATGCATCAATTTAACCTCCTCAGCGGTAAGCCCGAGCTGAGCTCGTGCTAAGCCACTGCAGAGGATTTCTCAGCCCCTGGTGGGCCAATTTTCACGCTTTTTGCTTTGTTACACGCAGCTAGCACTTTGCTAGCTGCGTGTACAAGCCGTTCGCCGCCGCTCCACGCCGATTCGCCGCTACCCGCCGTGTTAGAGGCCCCCCCCCAAGACCTCTTGCGCAGCCTGGCCAATCACCGCCAGGCTGCGCTAAGGGGTGGATCGGGACTACCCCAGATGCCATGACGTCGATGATGTCATCCCGATCATCGACATGGCGATGGGGGAATCCATCCTGGCGGTTTTAATAGACCAACAGGGAGGTTAAAGGATGGGAATAAAGTTTAGAGTCACTTAAACACATTTTTAAGTAGAAAAATAAAAAATTCAGAGATCTGTACATCAGTCCTGAAAGAGGGACAAATGAGGAAGAAAGATGGACAGAGGGATTTGGTTCCCAAAGAGGGACTGTCCCTCCAAAACAGGGACAGTTGGGAGCTACGCCAAATGAGCCAATGTTCAATTTTACCAAATCTATGTATTAGAAGGGTAAAGAGGAGTTTAGAATATCACGGAAAAGTTAAAGAGAATTTGTAACTTTAAAAAGTGCCCCTGGTGGGTACTTAACTCAGGAAGGGGAAGCCTCCGGATCCTATCGAGGCTTTCACTGTCCTGTTCCATCCCACGGTGGTCTCGCTTGGCTGCTCCGACTAGCGGCCATGTAAATGTTTACCTTCCAGCGCAGGCGCAGTAGCGGCTCTCGGCTCGGAATCAGACGGAACTAGCTGATCGCTGTCATGTCTGCTTTACTGCGCAGACTTGCACCTGCACAGTACAGCCGACTGGGATCGGCTAGTTCCGCCTGATCCCGAGCCGAGAGCCGCGCCTGCGCTGGAGCCTGGAAGGTAAATATTGCAGGCGCTACCGGCCACAGCCTGACAAATTGTTGGCTGTGGCTTATGAAGGGCGCAGAGAGACCACCGTGGGACGGAGGAGGACGGGGGAAGCCTCATTAGGATCCAGAGGCTTACCTCTCCCAAAGTAAGTACCCCCAGGGGCACGTTTTAAAGTTACAGAGTCTCTTTAATTTATTTCAGTAATTCAGCTTAAAAGGTAAAACGAATATATGAAATCGGAGCCCTTTGCAGGTGTTGGATGAATTAGCTGATTAAAGTCTGACACTTTGGCCCGTATGCAATTACATTTTTTTCCTCGGAGATCATTTTTCATCTTATATTAAACATATTTATATACCAAAAAAAAAACAGGTGAAAAGGTGCTATAAAAATTAGATTGAGTATTTGTTTGCTTGCTGGTGGTTTTAAAGGCATTTTATTTACAAGTTGTGAAAATATTCACCTAGGAGAAAACTCAGCAGAAAAAAGTAATTGCATATTGGCCTTTGAACCCAGAACATTTTCACAATATTCGAATGGTCTGAGATTGTGATTTTGGGGTTCCCATAAGCTGTAAGCCATAATCATCAACATTATAACAAATAAAGGCTGGAAATATCTCGCTTTGCATGGAATGAGTCCATTTCATATATTAGTTTTCCTTTTAAAGTTGAATTACTAAAATAAATGGACTCATGCACGATATTTTATTTTTTCGAGTTTCACCTGTATTGATTGGCTACTTAAAGAGAACCCGAGGTGGGGTTCTCACAATACAATCCCTATACAGAGGCTGGGTGTGCCTATAGAGCCCAGCCTCTGTTGCTATTTCAATCCCCTTTAACTTCCCCCTGCGCTCTGTAATCACCTATAAATCACAGCCGCGCTGTGTGGGCTGTGTTTACTTCTGTATGTCAGTCTCGCTGCTCCCCCCGCCTCCTGCAGAGCTCGGGTCGACGCCCGCATCCCTTCCCTCCAATCAGCGGCGAGGGAAGGGACACGGGCGGGGACGGAGCTCTGCAGGAGGCGGGGGGAGCGGCAGACTGACATACAGAAGTAAACACAGCCCGCTGCTGACACTCTGTGTGTCGGCAGCGCGGCTGTAATTCATGGCTGATTACAGAGCGCAAGGGAAAGTTAGGGGGGATTGAAATAGCAACAGATTCTGGGCTGTATAGGCACACCCAGCCTCTGTATGTGGATTGCATTGTGAAAACCCCGCCTCGGGTTCTCTTTAAGGCAGTCCTTTATATTACATAGAAATGGTAAGATAGGATAAAAAAGATTAGATCATAATAGTGGGCACCTTTAACCTAGTAAAAAAAAAATGTTATAAAAAAAAAGTATGCATGACTACAAAAAAAGTTTTAGTTGGCCACAGCTTAGGTTACAAACAAAACCACATGAACTCTGTGATCCCATCATTCCTGGAACAGAAGGCTAGGCAAGTCTCTGACTAAAGCCTGGAAAATGGAACAGTCAATGACCCCGCGTTGCACGAGTACGGCGGATGCAAATATGTCGTATTGACTAAATTTAACCTATGCAAAGCCACGCCTCCTTTTATGCAACTGTGCTAACATGACACAAGGCACGGGGATGCTGTGAGCATTACAGAGCTGCCTTACTCACTCATGGTTATCTGGAGGTGTAAGGAAGGACCTCTCCACAGGAAATCACTGGTGACGCTGGTGGCCCCCTGCTGGTCAAACATTACTCATCCCTCTACATCAGATAAGACCTTCACCGCTAAGTTTGGTCGAAGTCATAGCCCAGCCAATGGCCTTAGTGCTAAAGAACTAAGAATGTTGTGTTTTTAAAGATAAGAGAACATTTTTTTTTAGGTCTATCAGTATCACGTCTGATTACCAGGACTCACCTGCATGTGCCCTTTCACTACCAGTTACAGTTTTATGGCTTTATGGCTATTAGTGTGTTTATTATTGATAAGAGGAGTGAGCAACGCGAGGCAGTGTCAGGAGCCGCCGTACTTCTTGTACAATTAAGAGCTCCTGATTGTTGGCCAACAACCCAATTCTACTACAAGAGTAGTTTTATTACCCGATACGCAGCTGATAACGGCCGCGGCGACATTCCTGTCCTGCCACAGGGAGGATGCCCAGCTCCAGGAAAGACTTTACAGCTTCGCCACAAAACGCCGCATGCTCTCAAACACTTATCGGACTGATAATGAAATGAGCCTTGATATTAAGACAGTAGCCTGACATTCATTGCACTCGAGCGGTGATTATTCAGACACAATGACCTGCGGAGCGCTGCCACAAGCCTATGGCTTTCATATTCCAGACAGGGCTGGATAGCTCCTTAGGCATGTGTAGGGGGGCAACTAGAAATTACTGAGCCCCCCTGCGGAACTTTGGATGGGCCCCCTGTCAAATATCTGATCGATATCTGCTTAAAGAACACCTGAACTGAAGATTAAAAGTCAAACTAAGCATACACAAGTCATACTTACCTTCCATGTAGTCTATTCCTCAGTGTCTTTCTCCTCTCCCGCGTCCTGTTTGTTCACTGTAATCAGGGGAATTTTCCGTCCTTTATTTTGAAAATGGCCATTACCCATAACAGCTTTCTGGTCAGCAGACTGTTAAACTGTAACTCCGCCCACTTGAGCCATAGGGAAACATGGACATTACCGGCCACATCAGTTGTCCACTCGGCTATAACTGACAGCAACTGATATTTTACTGACAGCAACTGATATATTTCAGATTTGAGAAAATGTTGTCAGAACTGGAAGGGATTATTGTCAGAAGAAAATGGTGAGCTTCTGAGAGGAACTGATGGCAAGGTAACTATGTAATGTTCATTTGAAGTTACCTCATGTGTTTATTTTAAATATTTTACTCAGTACAGGTTCTCTTTAAAATGATTATTAACTGCTTTCAAAGGCAAACCTAGAAAGACGTCATAATCAAGATTAGTCAGTAGTGGGTGCGTTGCTCACTATAAGCAGAATATTTATAGGTTTACCTCTGGAAAAAATGTGCAACACTCAGCTGCTGAATTTTATAAATTTATATTGTTATAAAAATAGATAAAGCATATACAGTATATACAGGAATATACATCTCTTCAGTTGTTGTCCATCATCCAAAAATACATTTTCAAAGTTCCTTCAGTGAAACAAGTCCATTTCAATATAGCAAATCTTCTTCTGTAGATTTTATCCTTCATCGATAATTGTTGTCTCGAGATAGTACAGTGTATGGTACACACAATATAATCCTCTCATCCCCCCTCAAAATAGAAATTGGAAAAGCAGACAGGCCATGCAGTATACATGTGTATATATATATATATATATATATATATATATATATATATATATATATATATATATCACAGTATAGGTACCCCGGTATAGGTGCACCCAATGTAGGTAGCCAGCTATGGGTTCCAGTAAAGGTGGCAAGGTATAGGTGCCCCCAATAGAGATGGCCCCAACCTCCGATTTTCAGTTTGCAAACCTTCGTCAAACGTTCGATTTGCGCAAACTTTCGCGAACCACAATAGACTTCAATGGGGAGGCGAACTTTGAAAACTAGAAACATTTATTCTGGCTACAAAAGGGATGGAAAAGATGTTTCAAGGGGTCTAACACCTGGAGGGGGGCATGGCGGAGTGGGATACATGCCCAAAGTCCCGCGGGAAAATCTGGATTTGACGCAAAGCAGCGTTTTAAGGGCAGAAATCACATTGAATGCTAAATTGCAGGCCTAACGTGCTTTCAAACATCTTGCATGTGTATACATCAATCAGGTAGTGTAATTAGAGTTCTGCTTCACACTGACACACTAAACTCACTGTGTAACGCACCGCAAACAGCTGTTTGTGTAGTGACTGGACTGGTGCGCACCATGGCGAGATTGCTCTTCCTCACTCAGTGATGTCAGGTAATGTCTGACTGACTTATCAACTTTCAATGGTTCTTTCTCTACCATTGTTAAAGCGTACATCTATTTTTTTTAAATACTTGTTCTGCTTGCTGTTCAATACCTGCAACGAGAATCTTATGGAGGGCAAGTCTGCCATTGCGAGTGACCACGGGTAATGGCCGGGGAATCCTGGTTTGATTCCGATCCGAAGTGGGAGCCTAAGAAACGGCTACCACCACCACACATCCAAAGAAGGCAGCAGGCACGCTGTGGGCAAAGGAGCAGGAATGGCTACCACACATCCAAGGAAGGCAGCAGTAAGAGAACAGAGACGCCAGCAGGATAAAAGTGGATAAAATCTTTAAAATTTGCTTGGAGGAAGCGGTGGACTTACTTCCATAAAGCAGACACGAAAGACTGTCTGTATAGTAGAAATCACATTTATCATATAGTACCCAAAAAAAGTGCAACACGTTTCGCAGGCCAAGCCCGCTTCATCAGGCAATAAACGTGGGGACTACTGTAGACAAGAGACAGTACAATATGCTAAAGTGAATTCTGTAGTTACAACTTGCATATCAAGACATTGCATATCATAAAATTATGCTGTGTGTGGATGGTATATAGCAGTGATGGCTAACCTTGGCACTCCAGCTGTGACAAAACTACAAATCCCATCATGTCTCTGCTTCCCTTAGTTATGCTTAGAGCTGTCAGAGTATTGCAATGCCTCATGGGACTTGTAGTTCCACCACAGCTGGAGTGCCAAGGTTAGCCATCACTGGTATATAGGGTTGGATGTACAAATAAACAGTAGGGGGTAGGGGCTAAGGTGCTCGTACTAGTACTGGGCTATGGGATGTTGCATAAATAGAATTGCATTGAGTGGTGCTGGTAATGGACATAACATGCCAGTAAAGTATCAAATAGTGGGTAGTAAGGCATTAAAAAGTGAACAGGGGATAAGAGATAGGGTACAACGTGCAAATAAAAATAGCATACAGAACTCACCAGAATTTCAGCAATAGCAGGTGTAGCGCCTCAGTAAAGTGGTGCGGACGCTCACCTCTTTAAATATACAGGTACTGGCTAATGGGGCCATTCAGAGTAGTGGGAGGTGTTAGGTGGGCGGGGTTAGGGTGAACCTGTGAGCAGCCAATGGGCTGTCGCCACCTGTGTTCAGCATGTTGGGATGTTGGAGAGGGCGGGTACAGGTGTCATGGTGACTAGCTGTGCAGCCAATGGGCTGCTAACATCTGTGTGCATCTAGTTGGTGCGTGAAATCGGCACATCGCTGTGGTTATAGCTGCGCCTTGGAGACATGACGGCAGCAGATCGGGGAGCCAATCCGCTGCCAGTAGGCGTGCATAAGGGCGGTGTGACGATAACGTCGCACCACGCATAGGACGTAACGGCGCACATGTCCGTATGGACGCCACACTTGGGGGTATACTAACATGATATGCTGCCATGGTGTGTAAAAGCGTGGTGCGACGATAACGACAACGTCGCACTATGCATCCTGAGAAGCAGCGCATGCGTCAGTTTAGACGCATCACGTGGGGTTATGAGAACGTAATTCCGCCTGTTGACAGAATTGCACATGCGCAGGAGTATTTAACCACTGTAAAGGAGTCCATGTTGTAAATGGGCAAAATAATAAACTAAATAGGAACAGGAATATGCGAAACTTTAATCTTTGATTAAATAAACATGATAATCACTGTTTTCGGCCCAATGAGCCTATAATTGGTATATTTGACAAAGGGAATTGTAGTGTAAAGGTATTTTGCTGCCACCTAGTGGATCAAACAGTTATGATCAGGTCCTAAAATATAAGCATAAATATGCATGTAAGAGAAACATAAACATTTATATATAAAAGTAATAAAAATCATTAGGAAAAAAAAGAAAAAAGGTCATAGTAACAATGAACAAATAGTAAAAGGTCATAGTAACAATGTACATATAGTAATCATGGACAATTGTGGCAATAAGTAAAAGGCAATTTACAGTCAGACTGAATTATAACCAAATCAAATGATACTTTTTGACAAACAGATGTGTAAAATAATGATCAAGCTCGAGGTGTTGTTGTAAAATGGACGATGTTATAACTAAAGTTATTGGGACAAATAAAAGTAATAAAACAAGACAAAAATAAGATAAAAGAGAACGGATAAAAGAAAAACGGTATAGGAGGTATTTTAGGAGATCTTTTTCAGAACTTCATTCAGTCCCTCAGGGGTGAGGGGTCTTAAAGTTTGTATCCAGTACATTTCATATTTTTTAAGTTGTTCGAACGCGTTTGACAAACTTGCATCAATTGAGTCAATTAGTGTAATGTTAAAGAATTGTGGTTTATTGGCGTGGTGAGTGCAGAAGTGCCGTGATATGCTGTGAAGGGGGAATTTATCAGTGATGTTTCTTTTGTGTTGTCTGATTCTGCTGCGGACCAACTGTGTAGTCCTCCTCACGTACTGGAGACGGCAGGGGCATGATATGAGGTAGATGACATATTTAGATTTGTTCTGACAGGATGGACAGAGACAAGCACCTGGATCGCCTTAAGAACACTTTCATTAAACAAGGTTACAGTCCTCCCATGGCTGAGGCCCAAATCAGGAAAGCCAGCAACATCCCCAGGACTGAACTCCTGAAATATAAGCAAAACCAGAAAGAGGAACATGTCCCTTTGGTTGTCACCTACAACCCACACCTGGAAATCTTAAGGAGGATTGCTAAGGAACTTCATCCCATTTTACACAAGGATCACAGACTGAGAACAATATTCCCTAAACCTCCACTCTTGTCATATCGGCAACCACACAATCTAAAACAGATGATTGTCAGGAGCTCTTTGAATAGGCCTCAACAAAACGGAACATCACCCTGCCGACAAAAAATATGTGGGACCTGCAGACACATTTACTCCACTGACAGGGTAACGATACCAGGTTCACAACAGGAGTACAGAGTACAAGGTACATTTTTCTGTGGTTCCACCAATCTGGTATATCTGATCATGTGTGCTAAATGCCCCAATGTTATGTACGTGGGAGAAACTGGACAAACTCTGCGCAAACGTATGAATGGACACAGGCACACTATTAATGATACCAAATCTGGACTCCCAGTTGCTACACACTTTCGGTCCAACGGACGCAGCATGGATGATCTTCGTGTCACTGCCCTGAAGGGCGGCTTCAAAACGTCAAATGATCGATTAATAGCAGAAACAAAATTTATAAATCGGTTTAAAGCTGTGCAGAAGGGTTTGAACAAGGACAACAACTTTTTATATTGGTATGAGGCTGATGATATTTGAACTTTCTCAGCCATTCTAGCTGAACTTGTGAACTAAGAATTTACGATACCTCTGGGTCAATCCTAACCCTAGGTCTGTGAGCATGGAGTAAACAAGGATCCTTTTCTCAGCTAACAACCTCTAACCCCATTTAGATGTTCTGTTTGAATTAAGGCATCTTAATGACATGTATTTATGCTTGAAAAAAATATCTGTTTTCCCTTTTGATGTTGCATGTATACAGCTGTCTGTACCACCAGCCTGCAAACTAACAGGATATAAGCCAGACGAAGGCTGCAAGGCCGAAAGCTTGCTTATTTTTTTCATTTTTAGTTAGCCAATAAATGGTATCATCCTGATTTAAAACTTCTTGCGTTTATATTTAGATTCGCAGGTGAGGTGTTTTTTTATGGGATACTGAATATTGGTACTGGAGGAGATTAAAGATGTGCAGGTGTTAATGAATTGACAGGCTGTGCAACGGTTTTTGTTGCAGGGGAAACAGCCAGGCACCTGTGTTTGCAGAGTGGTGAGTTGGTTAACCTCCCCGGCGTTCTATTGAGATCGCCAGGGAGGCTGCGGGAGGGTTTTTTTTTAATTAAAAAAAAACTATTTCATGCAGCCAACTGAAAGTTGGCTGCATGAAAGCCCACTAGAGGGCGCTCCGGAGGCGTTCTTCCGATCGCCTCCGGCGCCCATAATAAACAAGGAAGGCCGCAATGAGCGGCCTTCCTTGTTTTGCTTAGATCGTCGCCATGGCGACGAGCGGAGTGACGTCATGGACGTCAGCCGACGTCCTGACGTCAGCCGCCTCCGATCCAGCCCTTAGCGCTGGCCGGAACTTTTTGTTCCGGCTGCGCAGGGCTCAGGCGGCTAGGGGGGCCCTCTTTCGCCGCTGCTTGCGGCGAATCGCCGCAGAGCGGCGGCGATCAGGCAGCACACGCGGCTGGCAAAGTGCCGGCTGCGTGTGCTGCACTTTATTTGATAAAAATCGGCCCAGCAGGGCCTGAGCGGCAGCCTCCGGCGGTGATGGACGAGCTGAGCTCGTCCATACCGCTCAGGAGGTTAAGTGTACGTAGTTTGCTCGGCGCTAAGAGATTGCGGAGATTTGGTGCTCTTCTGTAAGTAATTGATGGTGCTGTGGGTAATATAGGTCACAGATAGGGATCTTGCATGCACCGGAGAGGGAACAAAAGCCACATCCCACGCCTGCTGCTTAGCCCACGGACCCCACCCTCCCACCACCACCACCGCTCCCACTTATGAGTCTTAATATCCCCCCACCCCCATATAGGTTCCCACCCTTCCCACCACCACCCATTTTACTCCCCACACCAACGGCACTAACACCATCCACTGCACTCCCCGCACCACCTTTACATACTCCACAAGCCTCACACACGGTTCCCCTACCACACCTCAACACTTTACCCAAGCCCACCCCTTTCACGGACGTGGCCCCCCCTCTAAACAGTTTTTTTTTTTTTTTTTTTATATTTAAAGTTTTTTATTTTTTATAAGTAGAAAACATACAAAATGTTTGGGCATTTTTGGTAATGGGTAGAAAAAATCATCAACAGGTTACATACCATATAAACACAGTGACCATTATAGATTAAGTATAATGTATATGTCATTTCTTACAAATAACTAACTAACCCGGCCGTTAGCCTTATAATTATGTAGAAAAGAAGGAATCGCTGGGCGCGGGAACATACCGCGCTCACATACCAGCAATTCCTCCTACCACTGTTATCCGTGGCCTATCCCTATTGCAAATGACCAAACCATAAGGTATTGAGTCTAGAAAGAGATTTAGATTAGACAGGAAATAGGAAAGTAGGAAATATAGAATAGGGAGTAGAGCAGAAAAGAGAAGAAGATCTGATGCGAAGTACCAGTCTTCACATCAGGGAAAAAAGGGATAGAAAAGAGGTCAGGGTGGATATATGGCCAAGCGTCCCATTGCCAACTCTAAATGGGATGATCAATCAGAGGGTTATCTACAACGCCGTTTAGATAGAGGCATGGAAGCTAGTTACACCCCAAATTTTATCAAATTGTGTCTGTTTATCTGATAATCTAGCTGTAAGCAATTCCATCCTATAGACATGGGCCAACTTAACCAAGACCTCAGCTCTGGATGGGATATGAGGATCTCTCCAGTGTTTGACTATTAAACATCTAGCTGCTGTCAAGTAGTGGTTAAACAAACGTTGAACATGTGGTTTTACTTTTGGAATGGGTTTTGCCAAGATACAATACCAAGGGTCATTAGGGACCACTAAATTAGTATGTTGAAATATAAGTTGGATAACATCTGCTCAAAAAATCTTAATTTGAGGGCAGTCCCATAAGATGTGGAATAATGATCCAAGATCGCCACAATCCCTCCAACAAAGTGGGGAAACCGATGGGAACCACTTATGTAGTTTAATTGGGGTCCTATACCACATTAACATTATTTTATATATATTTTCTTTTGTAGTGACGCAGATGGAGGTCTTGGCTGCGTTGACCCATATCTTAGACCAAGATTCCAAGGAGGTTTGAGTACCGCATACATCATCCCAATATTTCATATAGTTATGACAATAATTAGCTGTTTTGCGAGTAGGAGCATTTATCCAGGTATACAGATTTGAAATTAAGCCTTTTTGTTGTGGGCCCATTTCACATATTACTTCTAGCTCTGATTTTTTAGGGAATGTTAAAGTAGGTGAAATCGAACGTAGGAAGTTCCTTATTTGCATATATTGCAAGAAGTAGGAGTTGTCCATTTGGTGCTTCTCCTTTAGAGAGTCAAAAGAGAGTAGTCGATAGTCTGTTGGATCCAGAAGGTCTTCTATAAAGGTGATGTGGTTGATGCGCCATTTGGAATCTGTCTTGAGGGTAAGACCTGGGCTGAAGTCCGGAGAGCCAAAGACCGGACGAAGTATGGAATTTGGAATAAAGAGTACCAGTTTTTTTTGGAGAGAATGCCAAAGTTGAATATTCGTAGTGATAGAAGAAAAAATCCTTGTAGATTGAGGAATAAGCTTGGTGTTTGACCAGAGAGCAGAGCTAGGGTGCCATGGAGCAAATTGGTGGAATTCCATCTGAGACCAAGAGGCGTGGGGGTACTTAGAGAGCCAGGCTATCATTTGTCGGAGTTGAGAAGCTATATAATAATTATAAAGGTTAGGAACTGATAGGCCCCCATATTGTCTTTGATGTAATAGGACTGATCTAGCTATCCTGGGCGGTCTATGGTGCCAGATGAATTGGAAAACTTTACGTTGTAAAGGAATAAACATATGCTTTGGAATATCTAGAGGCATAACTGACATAACATATAACAACTTAGGAAGGGAGTTCATTTTAAAAGAAACCATTCGACCTATCCATGAGATGGGGTAATCTTCCCACTTGTTTAGATCAGCACAAATTCTAGAGAACAGGGGAGAAATGTTACATTTGACCATCTGTGATGTATTTTTAGGGATTATTATTCCTAAATACTTCAAGGACTCTTGTTGAACCTTGTATGAATACCCCATCAAAATTGAGGATACTCTGCTGTCGGAGATGTTTAAAGGTAAAACCTCAGATTTGGAGTCATTTATCTTATAGTTGGATAGATCACCGTATAGATTAATTTCGGATTTCAGAGAGGCTAATGAAATTAGTGGTTGTGAGATGGTAAGTAAAACGTCATCAGCAAATAGGGATAGTTTGTATTCCTGACTGCCAATCACGATGCCATGTATATCAGGGTTGCCCCTTATCCTGGCCGCCAGGGGCTCTATCGAGAGGGCAAAAAGTAGTGGGGACAAGGGGCAACCCTGCCGGGTACCATTAGAGATCCCGAAATAATCATTAGAATCTGTGTATGGAATTTTCAGTGCCACCTTAGGATATGTATATAATTTTTGCAGAGTATGAAAATAGGAGCCAGTGAAGCCCATATAGTTCAAACACTGAAATAGGAAGGTCCAATTTAAGCGGTCAAACGCTTTTGCTGCATCTGAACTTAATATAAGTGATTCAATTTTATTATGATTAATATAATCAATAATATTTATCGATCTTCTGATGTTATCTCCCGCATATCGACCAGTGATGAAACCCACCTGGTCCAGATGGATTAACGACGGCATTAGAGGGGAGAGGCGATTAGCTAAAAGTTTAGAGAGGATCTTAAGGTCCGTATTGATCAATGAAATAGGTCTGTAATTTTTGTAATCTAAGGGGTCCTTATTGGGTTTGGGAATTACCACCATGTGTGAGTTCAACATTGAGTTTGGGATTTGCTCTTGATCCATAAAGGCCCGAAATAATGTAGTCATTTTAGGTATGGGTATATCTGAAAATTTCTTATAGTATGCTATCGTGAATCCATCTGGACCAGGGGCCTTGTGGGGTTTGAAGGGCTTTAAAGTTTCTTTAATTTCCTCTTGCGTGATTATTGTATTTAAAGAAGCGGCTTGGGTCTGAGACAGCATAGATAATCCACACCCCCCTAAATATTTATTTATCTCATCAACATGAGAATGTGATTTCTCTACTTGTTCATTCAAGTTATAGAGTGAGGTAAAGTATGACTTAAATATTGCGGCTATTTCTCTGAGATCATAGTGGGGAGTCCCTCTCTTATCTTTTAGAGCGAACACTGCATTACGGGTTTGGATTCCTCGTAGTTTTTTAGCTAAAAGGGAATGGGCTTTATTGCCTTTTTCATAGAATAGTTGTTTGGTAAATGCTAAGGATTTCTCAATTTTTTGGAAGTGTAGCTCTGAAAGGGCTTTGCGCGTTTTCTCTACGGCTCTATATTTTTCAGTGGTGGGGTGTTTTTTAAACTGTTCGTCCTCTAAGATCAGCTTATTGTACAGCTCTGAAAGTTGTTTATTGTACTCTTTTTTACGACTGGAGGCGATGGCTATGAACTTTCCTCTAATGGTTGCTTTATGAGCCTCCCAAATAATTGCTTTGGATCTCACAGAACCCTCATTGATTGTAAAATATTCCTGCAGTGTCTGACTTATATCTTGTACTATATCATCATTTATGAGCAGACTATCATTCAGCCTCCAGCTTGTCCTAATAGAAGGGGTGTGGGTCAAATTAAACGAAGCCTCTAACGGGGCGTGGTCGGACCAAGAGATTGGACCTATTCGGGAGTCCAATAAGCTGGAGAGAAGAGGAGGGGAGATAAATATATGATCTATCCTTGTAAACGTGCCACAGGTGTGAGAGTAAAATGTATAGTCCTTGTCCAGAGGATGCTGGATCCTCCATGCGTCCAAGAGACCATGCCGCCTCAGAGTATCTCTAAATCTATGCGAAGAGGAACAGATGGATTTAAAGTTTAAAGGGAGAATATCTGATTTCCTATCCATTGTAGGTGAATAAATTAGGTTAAAGTCTCCCCCCAATATTTTATAATTAGTCCCTGTGTCTGAAATCTTAGAGAGAACTTTTTCTAGAAATTGTGTTTGACCCTCATTAGGTGAGTAGATTGTAGCTAATAAAAGTTCTATACCATGTAGCGTCCCCCTGACTATAAGAAAGCGTCCCCCAGGATCCCTGCACACATCTGTCACCAATAAAGGGCAAGAATGATGAATCAGAATAGCCACACCAGCTTTTTTTGAAGAAGAACTAGAAAGATAGATTGTTGGGTAGACTTTACTTTTCAGGTAACCTGGCTTTAATCTGGAAAATCTAGTTTCCTGTAAAAATATAAAGTCTGCCTTGGAGCGTTCAAGGTCGCGTAAGGCTAGGTGGCGTTTCCTGATTGAGTTTAAGCCCTTAACGTTTAAAGTAAGTACCTTAACCATCGTTTATCAAAATAAGTAAGGGAGTATCTGTACTTGATGTGCGCAAGATCCCAGGGGGGGCCCTCCCAGACATCACCGTTTTAAGACTGACTAGGCCATCCACCTCTGACGTAGAAAAGAAAAGGAAAAGAGAAAGAGAGTAGAAAATAGAGATAGAATACAGAGGAGAGCAGGAGTTACAAAGAACTCCTTTCGTTGATCTGAATGACTTGCTAGAGGTTCTAACATATTGTATTGTTATTATCAACATTAAGATAGAACTATTATAACCACCCTCTAAACAGTTTTGATCTCACAAAAAAAAAAACAGCAGCAACAAAAGCCCAACGCACCAAAATCAACAAGAAAACATCAATCACTTCCACCCCCGTACTGGTACCGGCAAGAAAATAAATAAAGACCAGACCACTATCAAATTTAACTTTATTCCAAATGGCCCTCTGACAACATTGTTTAAGACCACTCAGGACACTAACATTACCAATTCCAAATTTACTTCTACAATACCTTCCGCTACCACCCTGGATTCCCCCGTCCAAGCCTCCCAGATCAGCATCTGTCACTCGGACCCCAACTCTCCAGATTATACAATACACCCCACCCCACAATCCCCAATCAATTGAAACCCCACTCCACCCCAGAATAAGAATACCACTAGCCCACACAAACTCCAAACTGATATTAAAACCTGTTTTTAACCCGCTAACGACAACCCCACCTTCAGCAGTGAATCAGCTAACCACACCCTTTCCTCCTCTTTTTTAGAACTTCCCTCAGCACTATCACAAAACATCCTCTCCACCCAATTGCCAAGCCCACGTTCAGAGAAGGTTTTTTTCCAACCCACCAACAGACCCAAACGACCACTACCAGACACAGAAAAAGAAGAAGTAGAGGGAAAATGAAAAAGAAACAAACCATGACAACACCACTACCCCCATGACTAATAATAATAATAATAATAATAATTCCTTTTTTGTATAGCGCCTTTCTCCTGTCGGACTCAAAGCGCTTGCGAGGCAGCCACTAGAGCACACTCAGTAGGCAGTAGCAGTGTTAGGGAGACTTGCCCAATGAACTCCTTACTGAATAGGTGCTGGCTTACCGAGTCGGAAGAGCCAGGATTTGAACCCAGTACTCCTACATCAGAGGCAGAGCCCTTAACCATTACACTATCCAGCAGATGCATCTTTAATTTATCAGACCACACTCTTGGTGCCCACGAGACCACCCTCTTAGAAAAAGGCTTATCCTATTGCCCAACTAATCAAGTAAATACATTCAAACTTTTCTCAGATCTCAAGAGTTATTTCTGCAAACTAACACTCAAAAGACATTATGCCATCAAAAACCTCAAACCCACCGAAGATAATGGTCCAACCTCTCTTATCATCACCAACAATGACACCCTACCCAACGTTAGCATTTCTCACTCTGAAATCAACACACAACAATACATCACCACCCTTCTCAAGTAGCTGTGTTTCTGAGGTGGATAATATGTGATCTGATAGGTTGAAAACACATCGGGTTTGTGTACTCGGGTCTGTTATTGGGTTGGGGACTGTATTCTGTTTCTTTTTCTTTTCCCTCTTTTTCTCCTTTTTTGGATTCTGGAAGAAGTTGTTTCAATTTGTGTTTGGGTTTAAGAATAACTCTCGAGGCAGTTGGACTGGGTATTGGTAGGACCAGTGTGATGGATGGAGGTAGATCTAAAAAAGAGGATGTAAGGGTGTTGGGTTCTGCTTGTTTATTACCCAAACCCAAAAAATTTGTGATAAGCCCAGTATTTTTGGGCTGATCCGTCCTTAATTTGGGCGTTAGGGGCAGGGTAGGTGAAGAACTCGGTGTATCATGGACACCAGGGCCGGGCCGAGGCATAGGCTGTAGAGGCTCCAGCCTCAGGGCGCAGTGTAGGAGGGGCGCACAACTCACTCAGCTATCATTCCTAATTGTGTATGAAGCAGAAAGAAATAAGAAAAGGGGATACATAGCAGTGACTGCAAGCCAGATAACTAGATATTAAGGTGTTGGGGAGGTTGTGGGCCCCGTGGCCCTCTTAGTCTAATAGCAATCAGTGTGTGACAGCAGTGGTGGGAGGGATGGAGGGGTGCACTTTTGTGTCTCAGCCTTGGGTGCTGGAGGACCTTGTCCCGGCTCTGATGGACACTGATCTGCGAGAGGCCAAGTACATTCTCGTCAATCAATGTTTCTTCTAAGTCTGTCCAGGTTCACTGAAAATATTATCAGATGCAGTGGAAAGTTTGTGTGTTGTGGCCAATGTATCCGGAGGGGACCCATTATGAAATGTGCACACAGGATAGCATAGGAGTTTTTACCTGCAGATACAGTTCCCACCACCAGAGGGTGGCATAGCAAAATACTGGTTAAAATATATGTGATTATACACCATATGCTTTATTGGTTGACAACTCATCATTGCTGCCTCCCTACCCAGTATTTACATTGATTTATCTTGGTAATAGCCCCCTATCTTTACAACTGTCTGCAGCGCTCATCCAAATACTCTCTAGGAAACGCTGTCCCACTACCAAGATGGCGGAGGAGGCTCTGCTCTGCCTCTTACGCATGCGCTACCACCTCCTCCACATCACTATCGCTACTTGACTGTTGCGACCTCATTTCCGCATCCGCCCTGACATTACCACTATAGTGATGCGACACTATGGTCTCATCACGCTACCCCGACCAATGC
Source organism: Hyperolius riggenbachi (assembly GCF_040937935.1). Taxonomy (NCBI): domain Eukaryota; kingdom Metazoa; phylum Chordata; class Amphibia; order Anura; family Hyperoliidae; genus Hyperolius; species Hyperolius riggenbachi. The sequence continues at coordinate 246,048,499 of NC_090656.1, forward strand.
TAATAATAGCGTCATGCGAACGTCTCGCCACATGGTGGTGCTCTGACATCACGGAAGTTCCGGCTTCCACATCCTGATTGTCAAATTGTTTGGCGCTCATTCAGTATTATATTAGGCCTGCTGAACGCCGCAGGACCTTACAGAGGCGCTCTAGTAAAGAGATAGACCTGCAGCTGGTAAGTTCCTGCTGTTTTTTTCTTCTCAATTTTCACATGTGCCGCCGTGCATGAGTTATCCTATGTCACTATGCACCTACTACTTTAATTCCATCAGAGCCATTTGATGTCTATTAGGTAGATTAAATTACACACTAACCTGTAACGATCAGTGTAACACAGAGAGGGTCTGATTAACGGTGATCTGCAGTATCACCGAGAATCAGATATATCTACTAACCTCTGGACACCAGATAGAACAAGTGAGTGTTTGGATGCAACAGTATACTTTGAGTACTTCTCCAGAGGTATGTTCCTTCCTCTGGCCTAGACTCTCCAGGGGGGAGGAGCTAGGCTGAGGGGAGGAAGGACAGAGCGAGAGTGACACCCGTGGGAGAGGGTGTCACTGACAGGTCTGTGAACTGCCTCTAACAGTAAGGCCAGTTCTCGGGGTCGGCAAGCCAGGTCGTAAACACACGGACAGATAAGGTACAGATTCAGGAGGCAGATACGGAATCCAGTAAACAGACAGGGTTTGGCAACGGAGTATCAGAATAGCACAGTACAGAATCAGGAGGCCAATACAGAGTCCAGGAACGAGCAGAGATTGGCAACAGGATATCAGAAATAGCAAGGTACAGAATCAGAGTTCAGAGGAATGGTCAGACAGGCAGAAGGTCATAACAAATAATACAGTTCAATATTCCTATTGCTAAGGTGTGAGCTCCTTGATGTCAACGCCTTTGGAAACTATGCTAGAACACAGATACAGACAAGGTCTGAGTGCTACCACGTAGTGATCGCAACGGCAGACAACCAGAGAATGACCAGCACCCAGTATATATAGCAAAGCGCTCTCCAGCGCCTCCCCTAAGTGCTGGACCAATGTCAGGTGGTGAAAATGTCAGCTGACCCACTTGGTTAGCTGACCCTTTTCTGGCTGTCATATAAGCTCCGCCTCTCAGCGCGCGCGCGCGTCCTTCTGAACCTGTATGGACTAGCAGTCCCAGCCACACCAGACATATCTTGCAATGTGAGCACTGATTCAGGCGCGGGGACCGCCGCCCCGCTCTCTAAGCGAGTGGCGGTTTCCCCGCATCCAGCGGCAATGCCATCTGCTTTGCCATGCATACAATCCGCTACATCCAACGCGGACTCCACCGCTCTGCCCATGCGGCCTGTGGCGGTTTCTTCGCGTTGTGCCGCCATGTTAGACGCGGAAACAGCCGCCTCACTCTGAGCCCTTGCGGCGGCTTTTCCGCGTTTTCTCACATAGCCCCACAGAACTATTTTGGGTATAAGTGTTGGAAGGTGTTTTAATGATACGGAGTGGTTGTACCACATGTAGTTGAATTACTTTATAGATTATATCACATGTAATGGAGTTGTTAATTGTTTGTATTGCCCTATGATGTATGATGGGTGCTCGTCCACTGTTCCTGAATGTCCAGACCTACCATCACATGAATAGTGATTCATTTGAAAAATATGTTATGTTGTTGGTTTATTTCTAGCACCTCTTAGCGTTCCTTTTTATGTTTGTTTTATCCCTAGAGTTCTCCTTGTTCAATTGCCTGATGAAGCAGGATGCTTGGCCCGTAACACGCGTTGCATCATATTTTGGAGAATTGTTTTTTAAAAATAGGATTTTTATTGGGAGTAAGTCACATAACATACATATCACATTTGCATATGACACCACAACTTGCAGGTCTAAAGTCAGATGTAGCAAAGAAAACATAACATATCCCATGTTCTGGTAATAAACGGCTGATATTGCCTGGTCATTTATGTACCTAAGGGAGGTGAATCCACCCATTTCCTTCCTTTTAAACGGTTTTTAACATATTTTACTCTATGTTGGAGCCTCTGTTATTCCTGTGTTATCATTGATCTAGTCCACCCTTGGTGGAGGGGTGTACCCCCGATTTTTTTTCCTGTCTACAGAGAGCGACTTTTTAAACCTGAGTGGGGTCAGGTAATAATTATCCCCACCTGCTTTTCCAGTGGTTGCCTGTTGGGTGACCCAGACTTGTGAGTATAATCTCATTTTCTTTTAATACATTCAAACTAACTGTAACTACTACACCAGATTGGGCTCTTGGTTTCTCGTTTTGTTTTCCAAGTAAACTCCTTGCAGATGTTGACCTGGCTGTGATTCGAACTGGGGACCCAGTGCTGCAAGGCGAGAGCGCTAACCACTACGCCACCGTGCTGCCCCACATGCCATGCTTAGGTGATTTCCCTACTAGCTTCTATGCATCTGCCAACAGGAACCTAAAGGGTGAAACGGCCGCCCAGGAAACCTTTTGTTCCAATCTCTCTGTTCGCTGCCTGGAGGGTAAAAAAGCTGGACCCTCCAGAGAAGTCTTTGGATCCAATCACAGGGATTTGCAGGAGAGAGAGGCTGTTCCTATTGGCTCTCTGCTCCTGTCAGTCATGGAGATATCCACACGGCAGTGGTGTAGCAATAGGGGGTGCAGAGGTAGCGACTGCACCGGGGCCCTTGGGCCAGAGGGGTTCAATAGGAGCCCCCCTTCATCCTTCTTATTAGCTTTTTATTGGTGCTGATAATGAACACCTCTATATGTGCATTAAATAGTGGTAATGCTTAACAAGCTAATTTCTTACACTGATTACACCTTTCTGACACTGCAGCTGTCCTTGGTAGGTTTTGGGGCTCCATATTAATAGAGTGGTCCGGGCCCCATGTAAAATTTGCACCGGGGCCCCAAGCTCCTTAGTTACACCACTGGTGTGGAAGGCATTTTAAGTTGGCTTCTGACAGATAAGAGCTGCCGGTAATTAGAGAACATGTTCCTGGGCTTTACCGCATGCTATAATCTTGAATGAATTGACATTTACTGGCATGTGTTGAGGTAATGACCGCACAAGTCAGTAATTTACCTCACTGCTCGGTAATCTCAGCTTGCCATGCGGTAACAGCCTTGATGAATTTATATTTTACTAAATGCTTCGTAAACTCAGCTGTTTTCAGCATTACCAAATGCATACCAAAAGAGAACACGGCGGGGGAACGAGAGAGGTGACAGGGCGGAAAAGACATCGATAGGAACCTGGAAGTAGGTAAGTTATGCTGAGCTGTTTTTTGGGGTTTTTAACCACTTGATGACTGAGGGTTTTTCCCCCTTGTGGACCAGAGTAATTTTCACCTGTCAGCGCTCCTCCCTTTCTTTCGCCAATAACTTAAAGAGACACTGAAGCGAAAAAATATATATGATATAGTGAATTGGTTGTGTACTATGAATAATTACTAGAAGATTAGCAGCAAAGAAAATATTCTCATACTTTTATTTTCAGGTATATAGTGTTTTTTCTAACATTGCATCATTCTATAATATGTGCAGATTACACAACACTCAGCATTCAAAATGAGTCTTTCAGAGCAGTCTGTGAAGTAATGACCTCTCCTCTAGCAGAGAAAAGTAAATAGTCCAGGAACAGTTGAGATAATAAAAGTCAGATAACAGCCCTCTCCATTAGTCGGAGAGCTTAATGGCTTGTTTGCATAGAGATAACAACTGGAGTTTCTCAACTCTTCCTGTACTGGAAACAATTAGACTGATGTATCTGATCTTAATGTTTTATTTCTTAGCTGTACTACACATACAAATCATAATATCATTTTTTTTTTCGCTTCAGTGTCTCTTTAATTACTACTAATGACAGCGTAATGATCTATATCTTGTTTTTCTCGCCACCAATTAGGCTTTCTTTGGGAGGTACAATATGCCAAGAATGATTTTATCCTAAATGCATTTTAACATGAATAATAAGAAATAAATTGAAAAAATGCATTATTTTTCAGTTTTTGGCCATTATAGTGTTAAAATAAAACGTTCTACTGGGGATAAAAGCCACACATTTTCTCTGCCCATTTGTCCCGGTTATCGCAACATTTAAAAAATGTCCCTAGTACAATGTATGGCGCCAATATTTTATTTGGAAACAAAGGTGCATTTTTTCAGTTTTGCGTCCATCACGAATTACAAGCCCATAAATTAAAAATTAATAGTAATATACTGCCTTGACATAAACTTTTATACATATATATGTATATATATATATTTATATATATAAAAGTTTGGGTACTATGGGACGGGGTGGGAGGGAAATAGTTAATTATTAAAGTCAGTGTGGGGATTTAAATGAATTTTGGTGTAATATACTATTTGGCCACAAGATGTCCTCAGTCATTATTTCCAATTCACCTACGTAAGCACGTGAATCGGAAGTAATGCGTAGCAGTGTAACAACAGGAAGATACAATAAATGCCTGCGTCTCCTAGACACCGGTGTTCATTGAATCGGGGACTTAGATTTATGAATGGGACCTGCGGTGGTAACGGCAGTGCGCGGGCGAACGGGAGCGAGCGACTATCACCGCTCAATTCTGTACTGAACTCTGCTGCTCGACTCATTCATCTCTCCTCTCGCTCTTCCTCTGCTGACCCTCTCTGTCAAGCTCTTCACTGGCTACCAATTAATGAGAGGATTCAGTTCAAACTCTTAACCATAACCTACAAAGCTCTCCACAATCTCTCTCCCCTGTACATCTCCTCACTAGTCTCCAGATACCAACCCAACCGCAATCTCAGATCTGCACACGAGCTTCTTCTATCCTCTTCTACAATTACCTCCTCACATTCACGTGTACAAGACTTCTCACGTGCCTCACCCCTCCTCTGGAATGCCCTTCCACAACACATCCGCCACTCTCCCACCTTTGAAATCTTTAAACGCTCCCTCAAAACCCACCTTTTCCGACAAGCATATTCTCTAGCTTAGGCCATGCACCCACTAAATAACCTAATTACGCACTGCCTGTACATATACTGTATACTTCCCCCACCTCTTGTCTCCACCCCATTCCTTCAGATTGTAAGCTCGCAAGGGCAGGGCTCTCACCCTTCTGTGTCATGGAATGTTATTAATTCAATTGCTTGCACACTGTTAGAAATGTATACATTTTAGTCATCCTGTTAAATCAAATTGTAATCAGCAGTGCTGTATCTTGTATCAGTGTTCATATTTCCATGTATATCATTGTCTGTATCATTATGTATCCCTTGTTTGTTTTCTTACATTGTACAGCGCCACGGAATATGTTGGCGCTTTATAAATAAATAAATAATAATAATAATAATAATAATAAAGCGTCGGCTGCACGCCGCTGCAGACTTGTATTCACAGCCCTGGTGCATCCTCTCAATTTTGCAGGCCCGCGAATATATTGCACAGCATGCAGCAAGTAGTTAAGGTACAGCGGTACAAGGGGAATACCATTTCCTCCCCGCCCATATTCCACATTCTAGTCAGTTAAAGATTTTGGCTAACTAGAACAGGCCCCCCCGGAGGCACTGGATTGAGAGAATGGTGCTGTGATATACTTCACAGCACCATTTACACAACGCCACCTAGAGTAATCACACCCCCTCTCAGTTCAGGGGTACATTAAGAGACCTGCTGCAATTGGGCTTGATTCTCTAAGACAAATAGCATGCCTTATCAAAGTTAACACGCCTTATCAGAGTAGCATAGGGAGCGCTACAAACCCACAGGGGCTCAGGGCAGGACGAGTGAAACTCTCGTCATTGCCAATTAGCAGGCATAAGTTCGCTATGCTACTCTGATAAGGCGTGTTAACTTTGATAAGGCGTGTTATCTCTGATAAAGCATGTTATTTGTCTTAGTGAATCAAGCCCCTTGTGTATTTGGGGGACATACTTCGTACAATCATGCTGCTTCTATTTAGCATAAAAAACAACAGATTTAATAATTCTTTGAAAAAATTGTTTAGGTAAACTCTAATATCATGTGGAAGTGATTGTTTGGTATATGGCCAGCTTTATAAAGTTCTGCTCAATAAGTATGCCTGCATGAGTAATTTACTTCCCATTGTTTCTACACAGGTTTTTTTTTTTTGCCATGTCAATCTATATGTGGCCACCAGGTGGAGCTCTAACACCACAGCTTTGTGTTCTCATGCACATAACATTGCAGAGGGGCAGCACCTAGTCTAAAGTTATAATGTCTCTGTACTTTCATAAAATAGTTTATAATAATTCTGTGTATCTCCTGTCATGCTTTGACATGCAGATAGTCTCACTATTCTTTATATTAGGCGGTAGCAATTTCATCCCGGCCATTGCATGATTTTTTACATAAAATATATTCCTCTAATGCTCAACATGCTAAATCAGTCTGGGGCTTATTTTACACACTTTGTTCACATTTAAAACTGAAATCGCAAAATGTTTGTGAGTGATTTTATTTCCCCTCCCGGCGCTTACCAGCACACAATGGTTTTGTGTACAGCACTTTTCAAAGCACCTTTGCAGAGCGATTCTATTTTTTCACTGCCTGACGCAAGTCAAGAAGTGAACTCTTTGACCCGGAAAATAATAAATGCAATGTATTTATTCTTAAAGTGAACCTTCGGACTAAAAATCTACTCAGCAGCACTGAAAAGGCTGGGTGTTTCTTTAACAGTTTCACAGCATCAGAACTTTGTTTTTCTTACCCAAGCCTCATTTTTAGCTGCATTTGTAGCTAAGCTCCACCCATAAAAGAAAACTGCACGGGCTTTTTCCCCTGATGCTGTGCAAAGCATGATGGGATTTCCTATGTTGTCATTCACGTTGCCTAGCAACTGGGAGGGTTGATCAGGACACAGGACAGTTGGAACTGTGTCTCATGCTCCCTGCCACCTCCTTTCAACCAAAAAGATGGCTGTCATCATGAAATCAAACATTTGCCTGTTCTTTTAAAACAGGGTGGGTAAGATATTCTACTACCTATCTATTTTAATTACCGGTAACATAACTAATGTAACTTAATGACAGTATGTTTGTTCAGGCTGAAGTTCCTCTTTAAAAATGTGAATGCAATCGCTGCACAAAGCGATTTTGTGAGCATTTTTCCTATACCTTCCTATTCCTATTGTAGCAAAAACGCCCTAAAAATGGCACATGCAGCACTTTGCTGAGTGGAGGCAGACTAATCGCGCTGATATAACCTATCCCATAAGGATTCATAGCACAAACGATTTTTGAGCGTTTAAAAAAAAAAAAAAAAAAACACCCTAGGTGAGAACGAGCCCTTATGTTGCTTAGCAGCAACCTGCCAAACCTTCTGCATGCGTCTGTCTCTCTTGTGGCTCCTCTGATACCGCAGCCCATCCATCAGGACCTGACCACACTAGTGTGCCTCTGTCTGCTTTCCAGCAATGCGGATCAGTCTGTAACATTGCTGTGTTCAGGCCCTGAGGTCTCTTTCATATGGGCAGCTTAAAGGGAACCCAAGGGGATATGGAGGCTGACATATTTACTTCCTTGTAAACAATGCAGACTGCCTGGTTGTCCTGCTGATCCTCTGCCTCAAATGCATTTAGCCACAGCCCCTGAACAAGCATGCGGCAGATCAGGTGCTCTGACTGAAGTGTGACTGGATTAGCTGCATGCGTGTTTCAGGTGTGATTTAGACACTACTGCAGCCAAAGAGATCAGCAGGATTGCTAGGCAACTGGTATTGTTTAAAGCCTCGCTTTAAAGAGGAACTCCAGTGAAAATAATGTAATAAAAAACTGCTTTGTTTTTACAAGAATTATGTATAAATGACTTAGTCAGTGTTTGCCTATTGTAAAGTCTTTCCTCTCCCTGATTTACATGCTGACATTTATCACATATTATCACTTATTATTTTTACTGCTGGCAGGTGATGTCACTAGAAGGAGATGCTGCTTGCTTTGGCAGTTGCACCCAGCTGTAAACAGCTGTTATTTCCCACAATGCAACAAGGCTCCCACAATGTGATGTCAGCTCTAGTGTTGGGCGAACAGTGTTCGCCACTGTTCGGGTTCTGCAGAACATCACCCTGTTCGGGTGATGTTCGAGTTCGGCCGAACACCTGATGGTGTTCGGCCAAACTGTTCGGCCATATGGCCGAACTAAGAGCGCATGGCCGAACATTACCCGAACGTTCGGCTAGCGCTGTGATTGGCCGAACGGGTCACGCGTAGTGTTGGGGGAACATCTAGATCAGGGCTGCCCAATAGGTCGATCGCGATCTACCGGTAGAGCGCGACCGCCTGATTGGTAGATCGCGGCCTCCTGGCCGCATCCTATTGAATTTTGTGGCCAGCAGCTGTAGAACGCGGCCGCTTGGCCGCGTCCTATCAGATTCTGCTGCTGGCCGCTGATTTGTTCAGGAGAGGAGAGAGGCGCGGCTGAGAGGCCAGGGCGGCAGTGTCATGGCTGGGGGCGGCTCTGGCAACACTTCCGCCTCCTCTCACGCTGGCCATTGGAGCGCTCCCTCAGCAGCCTGTGTGATGAAGGCTGCATGCACGAGGTGTCATGGCTGCGCGCACGAGGTGTCATGGCTGCCCGCATCGCTGCTGCACATGGCCTGTACGGGGAGGCCTGTACGGGGAGATGACAAGCCTCCACAGTTGAAGGGAGGTAAGTGATTACATGTGCCCGCCCTATACCTAACTAACCTGTACTGAAGGCACATATTTAGCTAATCTGTACTGAGGGGGACCTATACCTATCTAACCTGTACTGAGGGGGACCTATACCTAGCTAACCTGTACTGAGGGGGACCTATACCTAGCTAACCTGTACCGAGGGGGACCTATACCTAGCTAACCTGTACCGAGGGGGACCTATACCTAGCTAACCTGTACCGAGGGGGACCTATACCTAGCTAACCTGTACTGAGGGGGACCTATACCTAGCTAACCTGTACTGAGGGGGACCTATACCTAGCTAACCTGTACTGAGGGGGACCTATACCTAGCTAACCTGTACTGAGGGGGACCTATACCTAGCTAACCTGTACTGAGGGGGACCTATACCTAGCTAACCTGTACTGAGGGGGACCTATACCTAGCTAACCTGTACTGAGGGGGACCTATACCTAGCTAACCTGTACTGAGGGGGACCTATACCTAGCTTACCTGTACTGAGGGGGACCTATACCTAGCTTACCTGTACTGAGCGGGACCTATACCTAGCTAACCAGTACTGAGGGGAACTATACCTAGCTAACCAGTACTGAGGGGACCTATACCTAGCTAACCTGTACTGATGGGGACCTATACCTAGCTAACCTGTACTGAGGGGGACCTATACCTAGCTAACCTGTACTGAGGGGACCTATACCTAGCTAACCTGTACTGAGGGGACCTATACCTAGCTAACCTGTACTGAGGGGACCTATACCTAGCTAACCTGTACTGAGGGGACCTATACCTAGCTAACCTGTACTGAGGGGACCTATACCTAGCTAACCTGTACTGAGGGGACCTATACCTAGCTAACCTGTACTGAGGGGACCTGTACCTAGCTAACCTGTACTGAGGGGACCTATACCTAGCTAACCTGTACTGAGGGGACCTATACCTAGCTAACCTGTACTGAGGGGACCTATACCTAGCTAACCTGTACTGAGGGGACCTATACCTAGCTAACCTGTACTGAGGGGACCTATACCTAGCTAACCTGTACTGAGGGGACCTATACCTAGCTAACCTGTACTGAGGGGACCTATACCTAGCTAACCTGTACTGAGGGGACCTATACCTAGCTAACCTGTACTGAGGGGACCTATACCTAGCTAACCTGTACTGAGGGGACCTATACCTAGCTAACCTGTACTGAGGGGACCTATACCTAGCTAACCTGTACTGAGGGGACTTATACCTAGCTAACCTGTACTGAGGGGACCTGTACCTAGCTACGTTTCGGGGGGGGGGGGGTTGGTGCATTTAAAACGTCGGTAGATCTCCTGGCCTCGGCGAATTTTAAAGTAGCTCGCGAGCCGAAAAAGTGTGGGCACCCCTGATCTAGATGTTCGGGTTCGGGCCGAACATGGCCGCGATGTTCGGGTGTTCGAGCCGAACTCCGAACATAATGGAAGTCAATGGGGACCCGAACTTTCGTGCTTTGTAAAGCCTCCTTACATGCTACATACCCCAAATTTACAGGGTATGTGCACCTTGGGAGTGGGTACAAGAGGAAATTTTTTTTTTAGCAAAAAGAGCTTATAGTTTTTGAGAAAATCGATTTTAAAGTTTCAAAGGGAAAACTGTCTTTTAAATGCGGGAAATGTCTGTTTTCTTTGCACAGGTAACATGCTTTTTGTCGGCATGCAGTCATAAATGTAATACATATAAGAGGTTCCAGGAAAAGGGACCGGTAACGCTAACCCAGCAGCAGCAGCACACGTGATGGAACAGGAGGAGGGTGGCGCAGGAGGAGAAGGCCACGCTTTGAGACACAACAACCCAGGCCTTGCATGAGGACAAGAAGCGTGCGGATAGCAATTTGCATTTTGTCGCCATGCAGTCATAAATGTAATACAGATGAGAGGTTCAATAAACAGGGACCGGAAACGCTAACCCATCACAGATGTTCATTGTTCATGTTACTTGGTTGGGGTCCGGGAGTGTTGCGTAGTCGTTTCCAATCCAGGATTGATTCATTTTTTATTTGAGTCAGACGGTCTGCATTTTCTGTGGAGCGGCGGATACGCCGATCTGTGACGATGCCTCCGGCAGCACTGAAACAGCGTTCCGACATAACGCTGGCTGCCGGGCAAGCCAGCACCTCTATTGCGTACATTGCCAGTTTGTGCCAGGTGTCTAGCTTCGATACCCAATAGTTGAAGGGTGCAGATGGATTGTTCAACACAGCTATGCCATCTGACATGTAGTCCTTGACCATCTTTTCCAGGCGATCGGTGTTGGAGGTGGATCTGCACGCTTGCTGTTCTGTGTGCTGCTGCATGGGTGTCAGAAAATTTTCCCACTCCAAGGACACTGCCGATACCATTCCCTTTTGGGCACTAGCTGCGGCTTGTGTTGTTTGCTGCCCTCCTGGTCGTCCTGGGTTTGCGGAAGTCAGTCTGTCGGCGTACAACTGGCTAGAGGAGGGGGAGGATGTCAATCTCCTCTCTAAAGTCTCCACAAGGGCCTGCTGGTATTCTTCCATTTTGACCTGTCTGACTCTTTCTTCAAGCAGTTTTGGAACATTGTGTTTGTACCGTGGATCCAGAAGGGTATAAACCCAGTAATTGGTGTTGTCCAGAATGTGCACAATGCGTGGGTCGCGTTCAATGCAGTCCTAGGCCGAAGAGGTCATAGCCTAGGGTCACAAAAACCTGTTTATTTGGGCAATTTCAATGGTAGTGATGCTGACGTACATAAATCTCAGCCATGGCCGTTAGCAACGTCTGAATTTCACGAAATGTCTCATGCAGGTAGAAGACATATTGTTAGACTTGGATTCCAAAGATTGGGTCCCTACATCTCTGCAAACCAGAGTTACAGGGGTCCAAAATTGGTAAAATCCCCCATAGGCTTTCATTGCCTCCCTATTTCACTTTCCAAAATCTCACATCTTTTCAAAGGGCAATTGCTCAGCAGTGGCAAATTTTCTAGCATTGTAGGGACCCTTAGGGGGAACATGACTGGTGAGTTTCGGGCCCCTAGGCCGAAGAGGTCATAGCCTAGGGTCACAAAAACCTGTTTATTTGAGCTATTTCAATGGTAGTGATGGTGACGTACATAAATCTCAGCCATGGCCGTTAGCAACGTCTGAATTTCACGAAATGTCTCATGCAGGTAAAAGACATATTGTTAGACTTGGATTCCAAAGATGGGGTCCCTACATCTCTGCAAACCAGAGTTACAGGGGTGCAAAATTGGTAAAATCCCCCATAGGCTTTCATTGCCTCCCTATTTCACTTTCCAAAATCTCACATCTTTTCAAAGGGCAATGGCTCAGCAGCACCAAATTTTCTAGCATTGTAGGGACTCTTAGGGGGAACATGACTGGTGAGTTTTGCCACTGCTGAGCCATTGCCCTTTGAAATGGTGTGAGATTTTGGAACGGTAAATAGTAGGCCCAGTGAAAGCCTATGGGGGATTTTACCAATTTTGGAGCCCTGTAACTCTGGTTTGCAGGGATATAGAGACCCCATCTTTGGAATCCAAGTCTAACAATATGTCTTCTACCTGCATGAGACATTTCGTGAGATTCAGACGTTGCTAACGGCCATGGCTGAGATTTATGTACGTCAGCATCACTACCATTGAAATAGCCCAAATAAACAGGTTTTTGTGACCCTAGGCTATGAGCTCTTCGGCCTAGGGGCCCGAAACTCACCAGTCATGTTCCCCCTAAGGGTCCCTACAATGCTAGGAAATTTGCCACTGCTGAGCAATTGCCCTTTGAAAAGATGTGAGATTTTGGAAAGTGAAATAGGGAGGCAATGAAAGCCTATGGGGGATTTTACCAATTTTGGACCCCTGTAACTCTGGTTTGCAGAGATGTAGGGACCCCATCTTTGGAATCCAAGTCTAACAATATGTCTTCTACCTGCATGAGACATTTCGTGAAATTCAGACGTTGCTAACGGCCATGGCTGAGATTTATGTACGTCAGCATCACTACCATTGAAATAGCCCAAATAAACAGGTTTTTGTGACCCTAGGCTATGACCTCTTCGGCCTAGGGGCCCGAAACTCACCAGTCATGTTCCCCCTAAAAGTCCCTACAATGCTAGAAAATTTGGTGCTGCTGAGCCATTGCCCTTTGAAAAGATGTGAGATTTTGGAAAGTGAAATAGGGAGGCAATGAAAGCCTATGGGGGATTTTACCAATTTTGGACCCCTGTAACTCTGGTTTGCAGAGATGTAGGGACCCCATCTTTGGAATCCAAGTCTAACAATATGTCTTCTACCTGCATGAGACATTTCGTGAAATTCAGACGTTGCTAACGGCCATGGCTGAGATTTATGTATGTCAGCATCACTACCATTGAAATTGCCCAAATAAACAGGTTTTTGTGACCCTAGGCTATGACCTCTTCGGCCTAGGACTGCATTGAACGCGACCCACGCATTGTGCGCATTCTGGACAACACCAATTACTGGGTTTATACCCTTCTGGATCCACGGTACAAACACAATGTTCCAAAACTGCTTGAAGAAAGAGTCAGACAGGTCAAAATGGAAGAATACCAGCAGGCCCTTGTGGAGACTTTAGAGAGGAGATTGACATCCTCCCCCTCCTCTAGCCAGTTGTACGCCGACAGACTGACTTCCGCAAACCCAGGACGACCAGGAGGGCAGCAAACAACACAAGCCGCAGCTAGTGCCCAAAAGGGAATGGTATCGGCAGTGTCCTTGGAGTGGGAAATTTTTCTGACACCCATGCAGCAGCACACAGAACAGCAAGCGTGCAGATCCACCTCCAACACCGATCGCCTGGAAAAGATGGTCAAGGACTACATGTCAAATGGCATAGCTGTGTTGAACAATCCATCTGCACCCTTCAACTATTGGGTATCGAAGCTAGACACCTGGCACAAACTGGCAATGTACGCAATAGAGGTGCTGGCTTGCCCGGCAGCCAGCGTTATGTCGGAGCGCTGTTTCAGTGCTGCCGGAGACATCGTCACAGATCGGCGTATCCGCCTCTCCACAGAAAATGCAGACCGTCTGACTCAAATTAAAATGAATCAATCCTGGATTGGAAACGACTACGCAACACTCCCGGACCCCAACCAAGTAACATGAACAATGAACATCTGTGATGGGTTAGCGTTTCCGGTCCCTGTTTATTGAACCTCTCATCTGTATTACATTTATGACTGCATGGCGACAAAATGCAAATTGCTATCCGCACGCTTCTTGTCCTCATGCAAGGCCTGGGTTGTTGTGTCTCAAAGCGTGGCCTTCTCCTCCTGCGCCACCCTCCTCCTGTTCCATTACGTGTGCTGCTGCTGGGTTAGCGTTACCGGTCCCTTTTCCTGGAACCTCTTATATGTATTACATTTATGACTGCATGCCGACAAAAAGCATGTTACCTGTGCAAAGAAAACAGACATTTCCCGCATTTAAAAGACAGTTTTCCCTTTGAAACTTTAAAATCGATTTTTTCAAAAACTATAAGCTCTTTTTGCTAAATTTTTGTTTCCTCTTGTACCCACTCCCAAGGTGCACATGCCCTGCAAATTTGGGGTATGTAGCATGTAAGGAGGCTTTACAAAGCACGAAAGTTCGGGTCCCCATTGACTTCCATTATGTTCGGAGTTCGGCTCGAACACCCGAACATTGCGGCGATGTTCGGCGAACGTTCGCAAACCCGGACATCTAGGTGTTCGCCCAACACTAGTCAGCTCCATGGTCCTGACTAGTGCAGCTCGGATACCCCTTTTCAAAATCTGGATCCGATTCGGATCCGGATTCCCAGATATCCGATCCGGGTCGGATATCCGAGTTCAAAATTTTCCGAATCGAATATCCGACCTCAGTATCCGGGGTATCCGGCCGGATTCGGATATCTGGATAGAAAAACTGGAAGTGGCTTTAGAAACGTTTTTTAAGGTAAAATAGGGCATGTATCATCATTATTTTTTAAAGGGAAACACTAATTGATGATGTGGGGACTTAAATCCCCCCCCCCCCAAAAAAAAAAAAAACACAAACTGTCAATTAACATCAGGACTAGGTTCCAGACAGCGGTCGTGCAGCCCACATTGTGTCCAAAGTCCAACCGCACAACTGGGACATGACAGTTTTCAGCCCAGACACCTCCAAAAAATTATGCAGCAATTGTGTTTTGGGTTAAATATAGGTGGTATCAGTGGCCTGTGGCACCCTGGAGGTGGGAGCTGCACAGGCAGCAGGAGCAGGTGTAATGTGTGCCAGGAGCATGCCGAACGTGGCAATTGGCACGTGTCACTTGGCACTTGTCAAGTGGCACTTGTCACGTGCCACGTGCCAAGTGACACGTGCCACGTGCCCAATGACACGTGACAAGTGCTGAGTGACAGTCAGACAGCAGATGAGAAGACACTAGTGCACATTAACTGTCACACTGGCACTGCTCACAGCACAGCAGTTCTGTAGAAAGCTAACACAGTAGTACTACTACTCTAACAACTACTAGCACACTGACTGCAGTACTACAGTACTAACTACACAATAACACAGTGATCCTATTCCCTAATCTAACCTATACTGTAGCTAGCTAAGGCTAATAGCTGGCCAGCAGGCAGCAGCTGGCCTGGTCTGTGCACAGCACACACACACAGACACATAGCAGCTGCAGCAGCCCTGCAGCACACACTCTGACTGTCACACAATGACATCAAGCTAATTAACGAATTAACAATAGTGTAGTGATAGTGAAGGGGTTAATCACTGAACAGCTTTAGGTGTATTACGGTGTACACCCCCTGCTAGGCCAGCAGCACTGGAGCATGTCTCTCAGGAAGCATTCAGCAAGCAAGGACGATATTTCTCATGATGGCAGCCCTCCTTATTGTACAGGGGGGCTGGCCAGGGTTCCTTTCTGTGATTGGGTGCCAGGGTTTAGGCTGAGAGGCCTTTAATTGGCTCAATGAGGTCAGGTGGGGCTGGCTAGTGTTCCCCTCTGTGATTGGTTGCAAGGGCTTCTGCTGGGAGGCCTCTGATTGGCTCCAGGACGTTATCTCCTTAGTTACAGAATGCAACCAAATATCTGCAGATAGCTATCCGGATTTGGGCCCAGGTATCCGGAATCCGAATCCGGTCGGATAGCTGAAAAAAGGTCGGATATCCGGGTCACCCGGATATCCGGAATCTGGATGAGCACCACTGGTCCTGACATCACACTGTGGGAGGGGTTTCACCACAATATCAGCCATACAGAGCCTTCTGATGATACGTTTGAGAAAAGGAAAAGATTTCTCATGGGAAAGGGGGTATCAGCTACTGATTGGGATGAAGTTCAATTCTTGGTCACAGTTTCTCTTTAAGTTACCTTCAAGCCGGTGAATGCACAGACTGTCAGCTGCTCTTGTGCACCAGCTCATTAGCATTCGGTGTATCAACTTGTGGGTATTGTAAACTTTATTAATAATAGTGTAGCTGTATAGCGATCCCTGGCCAAAGCGTTGCCAGTTCCAAGGGGTTTCCAGGGGGTCCGTACGCACCGCGTAATGCATACTGACCACCTGTAGCCCAGGCATGGCATTTACTGCTCTTGCCTTTGATAGAAAATTGATGTTTTTTGCATTTTTTTTTTACTGGCGGCGGGGAGGGTTAAGGTTAGGTGTGGGGTAGGAAAAGTTAAGGTTACCTTGGTGAAGGTGGTTGCGCGTAGGTTAGGCATGGAGTAGGAAGGGTTAGCCATGGGGGGTTTGCAGCAGCAGGGATGGTTTATCATGGCAGGGATGGTTAAGGTTAATATGGGGGAGGGGACTGGTTAAGATTAGGCATCGGTAGTGGGCAGGACCGAATGTACCATGAGGCTCTGTAGGCACGTGCCTACAGGCGCCTGATGATGGAAAGGCGGCTCAATCCCCTCCCCAAGCGCTTCCCTCCCTCCCTCCTTCTCTATGCAGAGTCCCGAGCAGATGAGAGGTTACTCACCCGGCTCTGCATTCCACTGATAAGATCTCCCTTCTGATGGGGGTACCTGTAGCTCCCTATGATGGGCTAGGGAAGTAAGGGAGAAGTGACAGCTGGGAAAGCACAATCGCAATGCAGTTTGGTGGGGTTTGTAAGTTTATGGAGGGCGGAATCTAGGGTGCCAGGATATCTGTGCCTATAGGCTCCTCTGAGGTAAATCCGGGCCTGGTAGTGAGAGGGTTCAATGTGAGAATAGGCATAGGATTAGCTATAGTCAAATATTGATTAATTCCAATATTTTTCTATCGTTTTTACACTTAAAGTGTACCAGAGACAAAGAACCCTCATCATGTATTTTACCATATATATCAGTGGGAACATTAGACAAAACACCTACCCTGCTCTCTGTTTCATCCTTCACTGCTCAGCCTGCTTCTAATCAGCTCTGATAAAATCCCTGACTGAGCATTCAGTCTGGCTTTGCTCAGGAATAATTATAGCTGAGTCTGTCTTCTCTGATGTCTTTTCAAGCCCAAGCCTGCCCCCTTCTGGCTTTGCTCAGGAATCATTATAGCTGAGTCTGTCTTCTCTGATGTCTTTTCAAGCCCAAGCCTGCCCCCCGCTGGCTCTGCTCAGGAATCATTATAGTTGAGTCATAATACCAAAGCCAGACTGAATGCTCAGTCTGGGATTTTATCAGGATTTCAGCAAGGCTTGGTGTACAGAGGCGCCAGAGTAGAATAAAAATGTTTAAAAACCGTCTAAAAGAGGGGGATGTTCAGGTGGACTTACCTCCCTCAAAAATATAGAACTCAATTGAGTCACAATATATCAATACAAAAAAAACGTTTTATTTAACTCTACTTAGTGCAACGCGTTTCGCAGGTGTGGTCCTGCTTCATCAGGCAAACAGGAGTATAACTATAAAACAAACAGAAATATATACAAACATAATGACCCATAGAAATAGCTTAAAGTAAAAGGCGCAGTATAAAAACATGAGAAGACACGGTTAAATTGTAACATTTTTGTTTGCAGTGTAGTAAAACTTGCTCTATGTCTAAAAATCGCATCTAATTAATCATAAAATATCCACAAGAATCCAAAATGTAAACAAAAGTTAGTAAATCTCCATAATTGTCCATTGATATGTTAAAGTTCATCAGCTTCTAGATTAAAGGATAGTCAGTTTAGTGAGTATAACATATAGTACTATTTTATGGCCCTAGAGCTAACTTGCAAGAAAAATTGCTAACAGTCTATATTGATATAAAAAAAATAAAATTAAAATTTCAACACCTCAGCAAGAGTGACTTACCTCAATGGGTCTAGATGCAGAAGTGAGCGCCTCTGTGTAGATGTATGAGGAGGCTCTGCTTATATAGGGAGTGTAGTTGCACTAATTGATCCTAATGAACCAATCAAAAACTGCCATGTCAGCAAGGTGTGTCAATAGAGGCACACCTGGAAGTGGTCATGAGGCAGGAATGCATACATGGACATTAAGAAAGCACGGTAGCCTAGTGGCTAGCACTCTCGCCCTGCAAGTGCTGGGTCCCTGGTTCTATTCCCAGCCAAGTTAACATCCAGTATTAGTTGTTAAAAATGTTAAAATAAATATCATATTACACTGGAAGAGTATATACATTAACACCATTTTTTGTGGTAATCAGGTAACAGTGTCACCATCTAGTGGTGAAAGTATATATGATTGCCCAGGTTATGTGCAAATAGCAATGCTGGAAAAATTGTAATAAGTGCTCTGAATTTGATAAAAACAACATAGGAATCAAACACAAGTTAACATAGCAATTATAAAAATTATGAAAATAATATATATATATAAAATATTATTAAACAGATTAAATGGGTGGAGTTAAGATCATAAATTGAATAAGTAAAAGAGAGGACCATTAAAATAGTAAAAAATTGTGAGTACTAAAAATCAGGTTTTTATAGAATTATGTGGGAGGTTGGATCAGAAGATTTTCTCAAGAACCTCATTTAACCCCATGGGTACTAAGGTCTTCAGAATTTGGATCCAGTACATCTCCCTATGCCGCAATGTCTCAAAAGCATTGGTGGTATTGGTGGGTAGGGCTTCTATTAGGGTGATCGTGAACAGGTGGGGGTTTTTTTGGTGATGGGTACCAAAGTGGCGGGACACGCTGTGCAGTGCGTAGTTGTTGATTATATTTCTCTTGTGTTGCCCAATGCGGCTCCTGGTGGTCTGGGTAGTACGTCCGATATATTGTAATTTACACGGGCATGAAATTAGATAGATTACATTCCTTGTTTCACATGTTATAGTCTGTTTTATTGTATACTGGGTATTGGTTATGACTGATTGGAAAGTATCTGTTTGAGTAATGAAGGTGCAAGCCTGGCAACGGGGCTTTTTGCAGGTATAAGATCCTGGGCGTGTGGTAGATTGTCCTGGGGTGGTGGAAGGGGGGTTCTTTATTCTACTTGGGGCCAGTAAATTTCGGAGGTTGGGGGCTCTCCTAAAGGTTAATGTGGGATTCTTGGGAATGGTTTTCCCTAGATAAGGGTCCTGTAGCAGTATTTCCCATCTGGAATTGAGTATGGTTCTGATGCTCTTATGTTGGGAGCTGAATTTTGTAATGAATCTTGGAAAGAGGGCGGAGGAGGTGGTTGTATGGGTGGGTTGTGATGTGGATGGTGGGTTGGGGATGGTGGCTCTTTGTTTGGCATCTCTGATTAGTTTACGTGGATATTGACGTTCTCTGAATTTTTCTGTAAGTGTTTTTGATTGTTCGTTGTAATCTTTCCTGTCTGTGCAGTTGCGAAATATTCGTCTGTATTGGCTATATGGAGTGTTGGTGGTCCAGGGGCGGTGATGATGACTGTCAAAATGAATGTGATGAATGGGATTTTATCAGGGCTGATAACAAGCAGGCTGAGCAGTGAGGGATGAAACAGAGAGCAGGGTAGGTGTTTTCTCTAATGTTCCCACTGATATACATGGTAACATACATGAGAGTGCTTCGTCTCTGGTTCACTTTAAATAGTAAAATATCAAGATTTTATCACCATTCTACTATTGGGATTACTGTGTGCTTAAATTTCCAGGCACCCTTTTTTGACGTACACAGAGCCATCACTCCATTGGTACCGATGTACTGCTGGGCGGGACAGCATAAAATAAAAAACACAAGATGGAAGAGCAGGGAACAATCATAGAGGTTTCTCTGTATCCCTTTAGATGTACACTGAACATCAATACACTGATACAGAGACAGGGCCCTCTAGTGGCAAGCATGCAGATCTAAAGGGATGCTGAGGATGCCTTTTCCTGTTTAAACTTTCACAAGCGGCTTTTGCACAGGGACAGCTCATGTTTTAGGCAGATCTGAGGAAGTGGGAAATGCTTGTGAAACACATTGTCTGACCCTGCTGTGTGCAGTGAATGCCTGAATTGATATCGAGCCATATTGGCTATTTTGAAATATACAGGAGAGGTAAGCCAACTATACCTCTCCTTTTAAAACTGTTTTGAATTATTTTATATTGTACAGTTGTACAGAGGCGCCAGAAGTATAAAAGAAGGTAAAATATTTCTTAAAAAATAACAAAGGGGGGGGGGGGGGGGGGATTTAGTGGTGGACTTACCTCCCCAAGGATAGACAAAAAATGCTGTTGATTATTTCTACAAAAATTGGTTTATTTACAGCCTCGGCGCTAAACTGTCATTGAGAACGCATGAGTTCATTGTACTCCATTTTATTGCCCGATGAAGTGAGATATGCCCACGAAACGTGTTGCACCCACTCGGAGTATGTATATAAACCAAATTGTATTGAAATAATCAACAGCATTTTTGTGTCTATCCTTGGGGAGGTAAGTCCACCACTAACCCCCCAGTGTTCTTTTTTATAAAGTATTTTATCTCCTTTTATACTTCTGGCGCCTCTGTACAACTGTACAAGATTTGTGTCCACCCCTGGAGGAGGGGACTTGGTTCCTTTTTTCCTATCTACAGAGAACGACTTCTTCTCCGCACCTGTCTACAGAGTGATTACCTGGGCAATAACACAGACTTGTTAGTATAACACTATACTTACCCTCTCCATAATCACCATTTCCAGTACATACTACACTATATTGGGCTCTCGGTGTCCCTTTTTTCATTTATTTTATATTTTTTGGTGCCTCAATCAACCAATTAATTGGGCTGAGTAAACCTGCCTTTTAGTTGCATTTGTCGTCTCTGCATTCCATTTTGTTTCTAAATACAGTCTGGTGACTGTGATTATATATTACTTCAATGGAAATAATATACCCGTATATTTCAGCGTGTAAGACGACTGGGCGTATAAGACGACCCCCCAACTTTTCCAGTTAAAATATAGAGTTTGGGATATCCTCGCCGTATAAGACTACCCCTCTTCCAACGCACACCAAATAAAAAAAATTACACTGGTGCTATGTATGAACAGATACTTCATTTATTTTCTGGTGAAATGTGGCCCACTGTGTTTATTTTCTTGTGAAATGTGGCCCACTGCGTTTATTTTCTGGTGAAATGTTGCCCACATTGCATTATTTTCTGCTGAGATGTGGCCCACTGCGTTTATTTGCTGGTGAAATGTGGCCCACTGCGTTTATTTGCTGGTGAAATGTGGCCCACTGTGTTTATTTTGTGCTGGCATGTTGCCCGCAATATGTTTATTTTCTGCTGACATGTTGCCCATTGCGTTTATTTTCTGGTGTCTGGGGTAACTGTTACTGCATTTATTATTTAATGGTCATAGTTGTCTATATTTGCTGCTTTAGGGTTATGGCGGGTATACTAATAAATAGCATCACACAGTTTCTGCACACCCATGATGTGAATCCTCGTTTCACCACATCATGGCGGAAACACTGCTTTCTTATGCCTCGCTGTTGAATCATTTTTCGGCGCGCCTGGTCAGCTCTCCTCATCTACCTGTTTATCAGAGCGGTATGAAAGAATAGATAGCGCTGTGCCCATAAAACACGCCTCTTTCACCCTTCTGGCCCCGCCCTTGTATCCTATTTACCTCCTTCTCTGCCTCTCAGATCTCGCACATGTGCGCATGCGCCGCTTCACTACAGTCCTCAGCAGCGAGATCTGAGAGTCGGTAACAGGATAGGATCTCACACATGTGCGCCTGCTCTGCTTCACTACAGTCCTCAGCAGCGAGAACTGAGAGGCAGTAACAGGATAGGAACTCACACATGTGCGCCTACGCTGCTTCACTACAGTCCTCAGCAGCGAGATCTGAGAGTCGGTAACAGGATAGGATCTCACACATGCGCGCCTGCGCCGCTTCACTACAGTCCTCAGCAGCGAGATCTGAGAGGCGGTAACAGGATAGGATCTCACACATGTGCGCCTGCACCGCTTCACTACAGTCCTCAGCAGTGAGATCTGAGAGGCGGTAACAGGATAGGATCTCACACACGTGCGCCTGCGCCGCTTCACTACAGTCCTCAGCAGTGAGATCTGAGAGGCGGTAACAGGATAGGATCTCACACATGTGCGCCTGCGCCGCTTCACTACAGTCCTCAGCTAGAGTGACCAGACGACCCGGATTGCCCGGGACACGTCCCGGATTCGGGGTCCGCTGTCCCAGGCTGCATGAGGTCCCAGGAAACGTCCCGCTTTCAGCAGCGGGACGTCCCGGCCTCGGGACTCTGGCCACTCTATGCTTATGAACTGGCAGCGGCGTCTATAGACGCCGTGCCGGTTCATTGTCCGCAGCCCCGCTCCAGCCTCCTCTTCCGGTGTCTGTTCCGACACCGGCAGGCGAGCAGGGCTACAGCAAGATGGCTGCCGAAGCCCTGTACTGAAGACTATTTGTCTCCAGTACAGGGCTTCGGGCGCCATCTTGCCGTAGCCCTGCTCTGCCAGGCTGTCCTGTCAGCGCGGGAGACTTCAGGAGGAAAGTGGTCCCGGGAGCAGCGCGCCAGAGGCCGGAGACTTCAGCCAGGTGAGTAAATGCTTTCTTTTTCAGGTGAAATGTTTGCCCGCATTGTTTCTTTTCTGGGGAAATGTTTGCCCGCATTGTTTCTTTTCTGGGGAAATGTTTGCCCGCATTGTTTCTTTTCTGGGGAAATGTTTGCCCGCATTGCGTTTCTTTTCTGGGGAAATGTTTGCCCGCATTGCGTTTCTTTTCTGGTGAAATGTTTGCCCGCATTGTTTCTTGTCTGGGGAAATGTTTGCCTGCATTGCATTTCTTTTCTGGTGAAATGTTTGCCCGCATTGCGTTTCTTTTCTGGTGAAATGTTTGCCCGCATTGCGTTTCTTTTCTGGGGAAATGCTTGCCTGCATTGTGTTTCTTTTCTGGTGAAATGTTTGCCCGCATTGCGTTTCTTTTCTGGGGAAATGTTTGCCCGCATTGTGTTTCTTTTCTGGGGAAATGTTTGCCCGCATTGCATTAATTTTCTGGTGAAATGTTTGCCCGCATTGCGTTTATTTTGTACTGACATGTTGCCCGCATTGCGTTTATTTTGTACTGACATGTTTGTCCACATTGCATTTTATTTTGTACTGACATGTTGCCCGCATTGCATTTTATTTTGTACTGACATGTTTGCCCGCATTGCATTTTATTTTGTACTGACATGTTTGCCCGCATTGCATTTTATTTTGTACTGACATGTTTGCCCGCATTGCATTTTATTTTGTACTGACATGTTGCCCGCATTGCGTTTATTTTATACTGACATGTTGCCCACATTGCATTTTATTTTGTACTGACATGTTTGCCCACATTGCATTTTATTTTGTACTGACATGTTGCCCGCATTGCGTTTATTTTGTACTGACATGTTGCCCGCATTGCGTTTTGTACTGACATGTTGCCCGCATTGCGTTTATTTTATACTGACATGTTGCCCGCATTGCGTTTATTTTGTGCTGACATGTTGCCCATTGCATTTAGTTTCTGGTGTCCGGGGTAACTGTCAGGCCTCTTGCACACTGCAAGTGATTCAGATTCAGATTCCGCTTTTTAATCAGTTTTTACATCCGATTCAAATTCCGATTTGCAGTGTGCAGGGAGCAAACTGCAAATCAGAATCTGAATCGGATGTAAAAACTGATTAAAAAGCGGAATCTGAATCGGAATCACTTGCAGTGTGCAAGAGGCCTTACTGCATTTATTATTTAATGGTCATAGATGGCTATGTTTGCTGCTTTGTGGTTACGGTATACTATTAGCATCACACAGTTTCTGCACACCCATGATGCAAAGTCTCGTTTGTCCACATCATGGTGTAAACACTGCTTTCTTATGCCTCGCTGTTACATCATTACGTTAGCTCCGCCCATACAATGTCATGGCCACGCCCATTTTTCGCCCGGTCTTCATCGCTGTGCACTCTTCAGTCCTCCCCACTTTTCACCGTGGCGCACTGCGACCCCTGCCCCCCCCCCCCCCCTTGCACCCACCATCCCTGTCCCAGGTTGGACCTACAAAAATCTGGTCACTCTACCTCAGCAGCGAGATCTGAGAGGCGGTAACAGGATAGGATCTCACACATGTGCACCTGCACCGCTTCACTACAGTCCTCAGCAGGGAGATCTGAGAGACGGTAACAGGATAGGATCTCACACATGTGCACCTGCACCGCTTCACTACAGTCCTCAGCAGGGAGATCTGAGAGACGGTAACAGGATAGGATCTCACACATGTGCGCCTGCACCGCTTCACTACAGTCCTCAGCAGTGAGATCTGAGAGGCGGTAACAGGATAGGATCTCACACATGTGCGCCTGCACCGCTTCACTACAGTCCTCAGCAGTGAGATCTGAGAGGCGGTAACAGGATAGGATCACACACATGTGCGCCTGCACCGCTTCACTACAGTCCTCAGCAGTGAGATCTGAGAGACGGTAACAGGATAGGATCTCACACATGTGCGCCTGCACCGCTTCACTACAGTCCTCAGCAGTGAGATCTGAGAGGCGGTAACAGGATAGGATCTCACACATGTGCGCCTGCACCGCTTCACTACAGTCCTCAGCAGTGAGATCTGAGAGGCGGTAACAGGATAGGATCTCACACATGTGCGCCTGCACCGCTTCACTACAGTCCTCAGCAGTGAGATCTGAGAGGCGGTAACAGGATAGGATCACACACATGTGCGCCTGCACCGCTTCACTACAGTCCTCAGCAGCGAGATCTGAGAGACGGTAACAGGATAGGATCTCACACATGTGCACCTGCACCGCTTCACTACAGTCCTCAGCAGTGAGATCTGAGAGGCGGTAACAGGATAGGATCACACACATGTGCGCCTGCACCGCTTCACTACAGTCCTCAGCAGCGAGATCTGAGAGGCGGAAACAGGATAGGATCTCACACATGTGGGCCTGCGCCGCGTCACTACAGTCCTCAGCAGGGAGATCTGAGAGGCGGTAATAGGATAGGATCTCACACATGTGCACCTGCACCGCTTCACTACAGTCCTCAGCAGTGAGATCTGAGAGACGGTAACAGGATAGGATCTCACACATGTGCGCCTGCGCCGCTTCACTACAGTCCTCAGCAGCGAGATCTGAGAGGCGGTAACAGGA
Source organism: Hyperolius riggenbachi (assembly GCF_040937935.1). Lineage (NCBI taxonomy): Eukaryota > Metazoa > Chordata > Amphibia > Anura > Hyperoliidae > Hyperolius > Hyperolius riggenbachi. The sequence continues at coordinate 246,073,648 of NC_090656.1, forward strand.
TAGGGCGTATCACCCGGCATCAATGACACCCGGCGTATAAGATGACCCCTGACCTTTCAGATGATTTTCAAGGGTTAAAAAGTAGTCTTATACGCCAGAATATACTGTACCTATTGTGATGCAATTAAAACAATATTCAAACACACCCCTGTACACAATCCCTTACAGGCCCAGCTCACAACGCACGGATGGAAAGCGAATCCGTTTTTTTCTATCCGCGACCCTCCGTTCTGTTGCGGTCAATGCAACGCATCCGTCGATCCGAAAAAAATAGCTGCAGACCCTCCAAGGAACTTGCGTTCCTTACGGCAGAATAGACCAAAGGGATCCATTCGAACGGACCAATGTGAATGGATCCATTGGTTAACACTGGATCTCGTCCATTCCGTTACAGTTCGCTAAACCACCAACATTTTAGGCCAATGTGAACCGTGCCTAAGGCCTGGAACCCAATAAAATGGCAATCGCTAGTGATTTGTGATCGCGTTTTGCAAGCGATTTTGGGAACGATTTCCCAGCTCCTATACAGTCCTTTAGAATGGAAAAGCTCCCAAAATGCTGCATTTCCTGTGATTGTGTTTTCCTTAATTGCAATCGCTCTATTGAAATCAGTCCCATCCATTTACATTGGCAGAGCGTTTAGGGAAATCGCTAGCAATTGAAACCACTCCCTAAACCAGCGGTCAGGAACCTTTTTGGCTGAGAGAGCCATAAACGCCTTATATTTTAAAATATAATTCTGTGAGAGCCATACAATGTTTCAAACTGGCACAGTGTGCATGCGCAGCAGAGGGCTGTCCCTGTTGCCATGGTGATGTGTATACAGTTTGTCCCCCGGGCAGCAGAAGTGTCAGCCATGTGACGTCTTCAGCTTCTCTTGGGTTTCAGCAACATCAGCAATATCACCAAGAGCCAGACATGAGAAATACAGACTAACAGCTTGTACAATTAGCTAGCTGACTTGAAGGTTGATTCACTTTGTAGGACGAGATCCCCGCACTTTGGCCCTGTCAGGCAGCCTATTGGGCCAATCAAAGTGTGGGGTTCTCGTCCTACAAAGTCACTGTACCTGACAGGGTCCAGAGTGGGACAATTGAAGCAGCTGTTTGTTTTGGAGGGGAGCGCGAGTAAGTTAGTAGTGCGTGCTACAGCAGTAGTGTGCCTACTTTGAAAATTTTACTTGCACTGCCACACTAAGCTGTGCTGCTTGAGTAGTTTTGTGAATCAACCTCTACTGATTTGTAGGTGAGCCAGATGCAGCCATCAAAAGAGCCACATCTGGTTCCCAAGCCATAGGTTCCCTTGCTCTGCTCTAAACGCTCAAAAAAATGCTCTAGCCGGTTCCAGGCCTTTACACTGACTCGTTTGCCAGTTAAACAGAACCTGTTAGATGGCAAAGAAGAAACTAAACCTGTGTCCTAATCCTGTTAACCAAGGCAAACCTCTGCAAATGTTCTGCATCTTATAAAAGTTTTGCAAAGGAACCAATAATCATTGTCATGTATCCTGAGGACAGCAAATACTGGGGACAAACCTCCATTTCTCTTTTATTATTTATATAGCGCTGACATCTTCCGCAGCATTGTACAGAGTATTTTGTCTTGTCACTAACTGTCCCTCAGAGGGCAGTGTCGCACTGGGAGCTGGAAAAGCTGAAGGAATCCACTTGCTGGCCAAGCAGCAGTAATCAGGTGTTGCTGCTCACAGTGAAGACTTGCTGCAGGTTCCTATTGGGAGTAAAAACACAGGGTTACTGCTGCTTGGCCAGCAGGAGGACTCCCTCAGTTTTTCCACCTCCCAGTCCGACACTGTCAGAGGGGCTCACAATCTAATCCCTACCACAGTCTATGTATGTATTGTGTAGTGTATATGTCGTAGTCTAGGGCCAATTTAAGGTGGAAGCCAATTAACTTATCTGTATGTTTTTTGGGATGCAGGGGGAAACCAGAGTGCCTGGAGGAAACCCATGCAAACTCTGTGCAGATAGTGCCCCAGCTGAGATTGGAACCGGGGACCCAGCGCTGCAAGGCGAGAACGCTACCCACTACGCCACCGTGCTTCACACCATTTAGAAAAGATAAAGCTATGCATTGCTCCTTTTTCCATCTAGCGATTAATTAATCAACTTTATTGGGTGATCAGCTACAGTGTGACTGACGGAAAGTCACAAGCCAGATCCTATGTGATTCTCCTTCACTAATCAATGTTATTCTCTGAAACCAAAAATCAATTCCGTGACAATCGAAATCATGTGAACGGTAGACGGTTCCTTTATGATCTATCCATATTTTCCATCCTGCCCCATCGAGCACATTGGTTGATTCCATCTGATATCGGAAATTTCCGTGTACTGAGCAGAATGGAACATAATCGATTCTCTCCGCATCCCATAATGTTATTGAATGGAATGGTCGATTGTACAGGAAAATCTAGAAGTGTGTGGGCACCTTTAGTCCACAGATTGCAAAATCTAGAGGCCATGAGAAGTCAGTGGGAAACATTATTATCGCTCATTACTGTATTTCTGGGCATGCATTTTATTTATCAAATACATTTTAGCACTTGTGACATTTCCTGGCCCTCCAGGGAACGCTGTAACTCCACCAGAGAGCTGCACGCAGTACTTTGCTTCTGCCTCCAGGGGACGCTGTAACTCCACCAGAGAGCTGCACACAGTACTGTGCTTCTGCCTCTAGGGGACGCTGTAACTCCACCAGAGAGCTGCACGCAGTACTTTGCTTCTGCCTCCAGGGGACGCTGTAACTCCACCAGAGAGCTGCACACAGTACTGTGCTTCTGCCTCCAGGGGACGCTGTAACTCCACCAGAGAGCTGCACGCAGTACTTTGCTTCTGCCTCCAGGGGACGCTGTAACTCCACCAGAGATCTGCACGCAGTACTTTGCTTCTGCCACCAGGGGACGCTGTAACTCCACCAGAGAGCTGCACACAGTACTGTGCTTCTGCCTCTAGGGGACGCTGTAACTCCACCAGAGAGCTGCACGCAGTACTTTGCTTCTGCCTCCAGGGGGTGCAGTAACTCCACCAGAGAGCTGCACGCAGTACTTTGCTTCTGCCTCCAGGGGACGCTGTAACTCCACCAGAGAGCTGCACACAGTACTTTCCTTCTGCCTCCAGGGGGTGCAGTAACTCTACCAAAGATCTGCACACAGTACTTTGCTTCTGCCTCCAGGGGACGCTGTAACTCCACCAGAGAGCTGCACACAGTACTTTGCTTCTGCCACGAGGGGGCGCTGTAACTCCACCAGAGAGCTGCACGCAGTACTTTGCTTCTGCCTCCAGGGGACGCTGTAACTCCACCAGAGAGCTGCACGCAGTACTTTGCTTCTGCCTCCAGGGGACGCTGTAACTCCATCAGAGAGCTGCACACAGTACTTTGCTTCTGCCTCCATGGGGCGCTGTAACTCCACCAGAGAGCTGCACACAGTACTTTGCTTCTACCTCCAGGGGACGCTGTAACTCCACCAGAGAGCTGCACACAGTACTTTGCTTCTGCCACGAGGGGGCGCTGTAACTCCACCAGAGAGCTGCACGCAGTACTTTGCTTCTGCCTCCCAGGGGCGCTGTAACTCCACCAGAGAGCTGCACGCAGTACTTTGCTTCTGCCTCCAGGGGACGCTGTAACTCCACCAGAGAGCTGCACGCAGTACTTTGCTTCTGCCTCCAGGGGACGCTGTAACTCCACCAGAGAGCTGCACACAGTACTTTGCTTCTGCCTCCAGGGGACGCTGTAACTCCACCAGAGAGCTGCACACAGTACTTTGCTTCTGCCTCTAGGGGACGCTGTAACTCCACCAGAGAGCTGCACACAGTACTTTGCTTCTGCCTCCAGGGGGTGCAGTAACTCCACCAGAGAGCTGCACGCAGTACTTTCCTTCTGCCTCCAGGGGGTGCAGTAACTCTACCAAAGATCTGCACGCAGTACTTTGCTTCTGACTCCAGGGGGTTCTGTAACTCCACCAGAGAGCTGCAGTCCTTTGCTTCTGCCTCCAGGGGGCGCTGTAACTCCACCAGAGAGCTGCACGCAGTACTTTGCTTCTGCCACCAGGGGGTGCAGTAACTCCACCAGAGAGCTGCACACAGTACTTTGCTTCTGACTCCAGGGGGTTCTGTAACTCCACCAGAGAGCTGCACGCAGTTCTTTGCTTCTGCCACCAGGGGACGCTGTAACTCCACCAGAGAGCTGCACACAGTACTTTCCTTCTGCCTCCAGGGGGCGCTGTAACTCCACCAGAGAGCTGCACACTGTACTTTGCTTCTGCCTCCAGGGGGCGCTGTAACTCCACCAGAGAGCTGCACGCAGTACTTTTCTTCTGCCTCCAGGGGGCGCTGTAACTCCACCAGAGAGCTGCACACTGTACTTTGCTTCTGCCTCCAGGGGGCGCTGTAACTCCACCAGAGAGCTGCACGCAGTACTTTTCTTCTGCCTCCAGGGGGCGCTGTAACTCCACCAGAGAGCTGCACACTGTACTTTGCTTCTGCCTCCAGGGGGCGCTGTAACTCCACCAGAGAGCTGCATGCAGTACTTTGCTTCTGCCTCCGGGGGCGCTGTAACTCCACCAGAGAGCTGCACACAGTACTTTGCTTCTGCCTCCAGGGGGTTCTGTAACTCCACCAGAGAGCTGCACACAGTACTTTGCTTCTGCCTCTAGGGGATGCTGTAACTCCACCAGAGAGCTGCACACAGTACTTTGCTTCTGCCACCAGGGGGTGCAGTAACTCCACCAGAGAGCTGCACGCAGTACTTTACTTCTGCCTCCAGGGGGTGCAGTAACTCCACCAGAGAGCTGCACGCAGTACTTTACTTCTGCCTCCAGGGGGTGCAGTAACTCCACTAGAGAGCTGCACGCAGTACTTTGCTTCTGCCTCTAGGGGATGCTGTAACTCCACCAGAGAGCTGCACGCAGTACTTTGCTTCTGCCACCAGGGGGTTCTGTAACTCCACCAGAGAGCTGCACGCAGTACTTTGCTTCTGCCACCAGGGGACGCTGTAACTCCACCAGAGAGCTGCACGCTGTACTTTGCTTCTGCCTCCAGGGGGTTCTGTAACTCCACCAGAGAGCTGCACACAGTACTTTGCTTCTGCCTCCAGGGGACGCTGTAACTCCACCAGAGAGCTGCACACAGTACTTTGCTTCTGCCTCCAGGGGGTGCAGTAACTCCACCAGAGAGCTGCACACAGAACTATGCTTCTGCCACCAGGGGGTGCAGTAACTCCACCAGAGAGCTGCACGCAGTACTTTGCTTCTGCCACCAGGGGGTTCTGTAACTCCACCAGAGAGCTGCACGCAGTACTTTGCTTCTGCCACCAGGGGACGCTGTAACTCCACCAGAGAGCTGCACGCAGTACTTTGCTTCTGCCACCAGGGGACGCTGTAACTCCCCCAGAGAGCTGCACACAGTACTTTGCTTCTGACTCCAGGGGGTTCTGTAACTCCACCAGAGAGCTGCACGCTGTACTTTGCTTCTGCCTCCAGGGGGTTCTGTAACTCCACCAGAGAGCTGCACGCTGTACTTTGCTTCTGCCTCCAGGGGGTGCAGTAACTCCACCAGAGAGCTGCACGCAGTACTTTGCTTCTGCCACCAGGGGGTTCTGTAACTCCACCAGAGAGCTGCACGCAGTACTTTGCTTCTGCCACCAGGGGACGCTGTAACTCCACCAGAGAGCTGCACGCAGTACTTTGCTTCTGCCACCAGGGGACGCTGTAACTCCCCCAGAGAGCTGCACGCTGTACTTTGCTTCTGCCTCCAGGGGACGCTGTAACTCCACCAGAGAGCTGCACACAGTACTTTGCTTCTGCCTCCAGGGGGTGCAGTAACTCCACCAGAGAGCTGCACACAGAACTATGCTTCTGCCACCAGGGGGTGCAGTAACTCCACCAGAGAGCTGCACACAGTACTTTGCTTCTGCCTCCAGGGGACGCTGTAACTCCACCAGAGAGCTGCACACAGTACTTTGCTTCTGCCTCCAGGGGGTGCAGTAACTCCACCAGAGAGCTGCACACAGAACTATGCTTCTGCCACCAGGGGGTGCAGTAACTCCACCAGAGAGCTGCACGCAGTACTTTGCTTCTGCCACCAGGGGGTTCTGTAACTCCACCAGAGAGCTGCACGCAGTACTTTGCTTCTGCCACCAGGGGACGCTGTAACTCCACCAGAGAGCTGCACGCAGTTCTTTGCTTCTGCCACCAGGGGACGCTGTAACTCCACCAGAGAGCTGCACACAGTACTTTCCTTCTGCCTCCAGGGGGCGCTGTAACTCCACCAGAGAGCTGCACACTGTACTTTGCTTCTGCCTCCAGGGGGCGCTGTAACTCCACCAGAGAGCTGCACGCAGTACTTTTCTTCTGCCTCCAGGGGGCGCTGTAACTCCACCAGAGAGCTGCACACTGTACTTTGCTTCTGCCTCCAGGGGGCGCTGTAACTCCACCAGAGAGCTGCACGCAGTACTTTTCTTCTGCCTCCAGGGGGTGCAGTAACTCCACCAGAGAGCTGCACACTGTACTTTGCTTCTGCCTCCAGGGGGCGCTGTAACTCCACCAGAGAGCTGCATGCAGTACTTTGCTTCTGCCTCCGGGGGCGCTGTAACTCCACCAGAGAGCTGCACACAGTACTTTGCTTCTGCCTCCAGGGGGTTCTGTAACTCCACCAGAGAGCTGCACACAGTACTTTGCTTCTGCCTCTAGGGGATGCTGTAACTCCACCAGAGAGCTGCACACAGTACTTTGCTTCTGCCACCAGGGGGTGCAGTAACTCCACCAGAGAGCTGCACGCAGTACTTTACTTCTGCCTCCAGGGGGTGCAGTAACTCCACCAGAGAGCTGCACGCAGTACTTTACTTCTGCCTCCAGGGGGTGCAGTAACTCCACTAGAGAGCTGCACGCAGTACTTTGCTTCTGCCTCTAGGGGATGCTGTAACTCCACCAGAGAGCTGCACGCAGTACTTTGCTTCTGCCACCAGGGGGTTCTGTAACTCCACCAGAGAGCTGCACGCAGTACTTTGCTTCTGCCACCAGGGGACGCTGTAACTCCACCAGAGAGCTGCACGCTGTACTTTGCTTCTGCCTCCAGGGGGTTCTGTAACTCCACCAGAGAGCTGCACACAGTACTTTGCTTCTGCCTCCAGGGGACGCTGTAACTCCACCAGAGAGCTGCACACAGTACTTTGCTTCTGCCTCCAGGGGGTGCAGTAACTCCACCAGAGAGCTGCACACAGAACTATGCTTCTGCCACCAGGGGGTGCAGTAACTCCACCAGAGAGCTGCACGCAGTACTTTGCTTCTGCCACCAGGGGGTTCTGTAACTCCACCAGAGAGCTGCACGCAGTACTTTGCTTCTGCCACCAGGGGACGCTGTAACTCCACCAGAGAGCTGCACGCAGTACTTTGCTTCTGCCACCAGGGGACGCTGTAACTCCCCCAGAGAGCTGCACACAGTACTTTGCTTCTGACTCCAGGGGGTTCTGTAACTCCACCAGAGAGCTGCACGCTGTACTTTGCTTCTGCCTCCAGGGGGTTCTGTAACTCCACCAGAGAGCTGCACGCTGTACTTTGCTTCTGCCTCCAGGGGGTGCAGTAACTCCACCAGAGAGCTGCACGCAGTACTTTGCTTCTGCCACCAGGGGGTTCTGTAACTCCACCAGAGAGCTGCACGCAGTACTTTGCTTCTGCCACCAGGGGACGCTGTAACTCCACCAGAGAGCTGCACGCAGTACTTTGCTTCTGCCACCAGGGGACGCTGTAACTCCCCCAGAGAGCTGCACGCTGTACTTTGCTTCTGCCTCCAGGGGACGCTGTAACTCCACCAGAGAGCTGCACACAGTACTTTGCTTCTGCCTCCAGGGGGTGCAGTAACTCCACCAGAGAGCTGCACACAGAACTATGCTTCTGCCACCAGGGGGTGCAGTAACTCCACCAGAGAGCTGCACACAGTACTTTGCTTCTGCCTCCAGGGGACGCTGTAACTCCACCAGAGAGCTGCACACAGTACTTTGCTTCTGCCTCCAGGGGGTGCAGTAACTCCACCAGAGAGCTGCACACAGAACTATGCTTCTGCCACCAGGGGGTGCAGTAACTCCACCAGAGAGCTGCACGCAGTACTTTGCTTCTGCCACCAGGGGGTTCTGTAACTCCACCAGAGAGCTGCACGCAGTACTTTGCTTCTGCCACCAGGGGACGCTGTAACTCCACCAGAGAGCTGCACGCAGTACTTTGCTTCTGCCACCAGGGGACGCTGTAACTCCCCCAGAGAGCTGCACACAGTACTTTGCTTCTGACTCCAGGGGGTTCTGTAACTCCACCAGAGAGCTGCACGCTGTACTTTGCTTCTGCCTCCATGGGGTTCTGTAACTCCACCAGAGAGCTGCACGCTGTACTTTGCTTCTGCCTCCAGGGGGTGCAGTGACTCCACCAGAGAGCTGCACGCAGTACTTTGCTTCTGCCACCAGGGGGTTCTGTAACTCCACCAGAGAGCTGCACGCAGTACTTTGCTTCTGCCACCAGGGGACGCTGTAACTCCACCAGAGAGCTGCACGCAGTACTTTGCTTCTGCCACCAGGGGACGCTGTAACTCCCCCAGAGAGCTGCACGCTGTACTTTGCTTCTGCCTCCAGGGGGTTCTGTAACTCCACCAGAGAGCTGCACGCAGTACTTTGCTTCTGCCTCCAGGGGACGCTGTAACTCCACCAGAGAACTGCACACAGAACTATGCTTCTGCCACCAGGGGGTGCAGTAACTCCACCAGAGAGCTGCACGTAGTACTTTGCTTCTGCCTCCAGGGGACGCTGTAACTCCACCAGAGAGCTGCACACAGTACTTTGCTTCTGCCTCCAGGGGGCGCAGTAACTCCACCAGAGAGCTGCACGCAGTACTTTGCTTCTGCCACCAGGGGGTGCAGTAACTCCACCAGAGAGCTGCACGCAGTACTTTGCTTCTGCCTCCAGGGGACGCTGTAACTCCACCAGAGAGCTGCACACAGTACTTTGCTTCTGCCTCCAGGGGGTGCAGTAACTCCACCAGAGATCTGCACGCAGTACATTGCTTCTGCCTCCAGGGGGCGCTGTAACTCCACCAGAGAGCTGCACGCAGTACTTTGCTTCTGACTCCAGGGGGTTCTGTAACTCCACCAGAGAGCTGCAGTCCTTTGCTTCTGCCTCCAGGGGGTTCTGTAACTCCACCAGAGAGCTGCAGTCCTTTGCTTCTGCCTCCAGGGGGCGCTGTAACTCCAATTCGCAAAAAAAGTAATGGTACCAGCGCTAGCTAGAGTTAGGTATGGCCCTTTAAGTGAATTTGCCCACGGCGCTCCTCCTTCAACTGGGTGGTGCCAGAGTACTGATATGGGAAACACAAATGGATAAAAGAGTAGCATGCCTACTTTGAAAATGTTACTTGTGCTGCCACACTAAGCTGTGCTGCTTGAGCAGTTTTGCTTTGTGAATCAACCCCTACTGATTTGTAGGTGAGCCAGATGCAGCCATCAAAGGAGCCACATCTGGTTCCCAAGCCATATGTTCCCTAGCCCTGCTCTAAACTATCAAAAAAAAAAAAAAAAAAACGCTCTAGCCGCCGGTTCCAGGCCTTTACACTGACTGATTTGCCAGTTAAACAGAACCTGTTAGATGGCAAAGAAGAAACTAAACCTGTGCCCTAATCCTGTTAACCAAGGCAAACCTCTGCAAATGTTCTGCATCTTATAAAAGTTTTGCAAAGGAACCAATAATCATTGTCATGTATCCTGAGGACAGCAAATACTGGGGACAAACCTCCATTTCTCCTTTATTATTTATATAGCGCTGACATCTTCCGCAGCATTGTACAGAGTATTTTGTCTTGTCACTAATTGTCCCTCAGAGGACAGGGTCGGACTGGGAGCTGGAAAAGCTGAGGAAATCCACTTGCTGGCCAAGCAGCAGTAATCAGGTGTTATTATTATTATTATTATTATTTATTGAATTTATAAAGCACCAACATATTACGCAGCGCTGGACAATAAATATATACAATGATACAAGGATGACAGACATAAGGTTATACAACATAGAACAAAGTTAAACATGCAAATTGTTCAAAATACATGATCGTGTGATATTGGCTGGTTAGGTAGGCCCAGTAATACAAGTACAGGCTGTCATAGGACAGGAGCACACAATCCTGTAGATTACACTAGGGAGTGGAGGACCCTGCCAGAGGCTTACAATCTAAAGGGTGGAGTGGAAACACTAGGGGGGGCTGTTAAATATTCCTTAGAGAGTTACTGTGCGGTAGGAGGTGGGTAGGCCATCCTAAAGAGGTAGGTTTTAAGGGCTTGCTTGAATGTGTTGAAAGAGGGAGCAAGTCTGATGGGTGGTGGAAGGGCATTCCAGAGGGTGGGGGCAGCCCTTGAGAAATCCTGAAGGCGGGCATGGGAGTGTGAAATGCGTGGGGTGGTGAGGCGAAGGTCATTGGAGGATCGGAGGGGGCGACCTGGTGTATACCTGTGAACGAGCTCCGAGATATAGGTAGGGCAGGTTTTGTGCACAGATTTATACGCCAGGCATAGAATCTTGAAAGTTATCCTGAAACGGATAGGGAGCCAGTGCAGGGATTCACAAAGGGGAGATGAGGATGCGGAGCGGTGCGAGGAATGGATGAGTCTTGCAGCCGCGTTCATCACTGATTGAAGGGGGGCAGTGCGTTTCAGGGGGAGGCCAGAAAGGAGGGAGTTACAGTAATGAAGGCGGGAGATGATTAGGGCATGGATGAGCAGTTTGGTCGTGTCCGGGGTTAAGAATGGGCGGATCTTGGAGATATTACGGAGGTGGAAATTGCAGGCTCTGGTGATGTTTTGGATGTGTGGGATGAAGGAGAGGTCAGAGTCCAAGGTGACACCCAGACAGCGGGCCTGGGAGGTAGGGCGAATGGTTGTGTTGTCGATAGTGAGGTGGAAATCTGGGATGGGTGCAGCAGCATGGGGTGGAAAGATCAGGAGCTTAGTTTTGTCTAGGTTAAGCTTTAGGAACCTAGCTGACATCCAGGAGGAAATTGCTGAGAGACACAAGGAGACCTTGTTTATGGTGGTGGCTGAGAGATCGGGGGTATGGAGGTAAATCTGAGTGTCATCTACATAAAGGTGGTAATTGAAGCCCAGGGAGGAGATAAGCTTGCCAATGGAGGAAGTGTAAATGGTGTTGCTGCTCACAGTGAGGACTTGCTGCAGGTTCCTATTGGGAGTGATAACACAGGGTTACTGCTGCTTGGCCAGCAGGTGGATTCCCTCACAGTGAGGACTTGCTACAGGTTTCTATTGGGAGTGATAACACAGGGTTACTGCTGCTTGGCCAGCAGGAGGACTCCCTCAGTTTTTCCACCTCCCAGTCCGACACTGTCAGAGGGGCTCACAATCTAATCCCTACCACAGTCTATGTGTGTATTGTGTAGTGTATATGTCGTAGTCTAGGGCCAATTTAAGGTGGAAGCCAATTAACTTATCTGTATGTTTTTTTGGGATGCAGGGGGAAACCAGAGTGCCTGGAGGAAACCCATGCAAACTCTGTGCAGATAGTGCCCCGGCTGAGATTGGAACCGGGGACCCAGCGCTGCAAGGCGAGAACGCTACCCACTACGCCACCGTGCTGCACATCATTTAGAAAAGATAAAGCTATGCATTGCTCCTTTTTCCATCTAGCGATTAATTAATCGACTTTATTGGGTGATCAGCTACAGTGTGACTGACGGAAAGTCACAAGCCAGATCCTATGTGATTCTCCTTCACTAATCAATGTTATTCTCTGAAACCAAAAATCAATTCTGTGACAATCGAAATCATGTGAACGGTAGACGGTTCCTTTATGATCTATCCATATTTTCCATCCTGCCCCATCGAGCACATTGGTTGATTCCATCTGATATCGGAAATTTCCGTGTACTGAGCAGAATGGAACATAATCGATTCTCTCCACATCCCATAATGTTATTGAATGGAATGGTCGATTGTACAGGAAAATCTAGAAGTGTGTGGGCACCTTTAGTCCACGGATTGCAAAATCTAGAGGCCATGAGAAGTCAGTGGGAAACATTATTATCGCTCATTACTGTATTTCTGGGCATGCATTTTATTTATCAAATACATTTTAGCACTAGTGACATTTCCTGGCCCTCCAGGGGGCGCTGTAACTCCACCAGAGAGCTGCACGCAGTACTTTGCTTCTGCCTCCAGGGGACGCTGTAACTCCACCAGAGAGCTGCACGCAGTACTTTGCTTCTGCCTCCAGGGGACGCTGTAACTCCACCAGAGAGCTGCACACAGTACTGTGCTTCTGCCTCTAGGGGACGCTGTAACTCCACCAGAGAGCTGCACGCAGTACTTTGCTTCTGCCTCCAGGGGGTGCAGTAACTCCACCAGAGAGCTGCACGCAGTACTTTGCTTCTGCCTCCAGGGGACGCTGTAACTCCACCAGAGAGCTGCACGCAGTACTTTGCTTCTGCCTCCAGGGGGCGCTGTAACTCCACCAGAGAGCTGCACACAGTACTTTCCTTCTGCCTCCAGAAGGTGCAGTAACTCCACCAAAGATCTGCACGCAGTACTTTGCTTCTGCCTCCAGGAGGTTCTGTAACTCCACCAGAGAGCTGCAGTCCTTTGCTTCTGCCTCCAGGGGGCGCTGTAACTCCAATTGGCAAAAAAAGTAATGGTACCAGCGCTAGCTAGAGTTAGGTATGGCCCTTTAAGTGAATTTGCCCACGGCGCTGCTCCTTCAACTGAGTGGTGCCAGAGTACTGATATGGGAAACACAAAGGGGCAAAAGAGCGCTCCGACGATGTGCCAACACTTTAATAAAATCACACGCATAAAATCAATGCACTTACAGTATATATGCAAGTATTGCACATTTGGGAGGCCACCAGCGAGTCCCCTCAACATCCTGCGCCTGGCTAGGGCTGACAGGGTCCGTGCGAGTGGTGAGGCAGGTGGAGAGAGGGACAACCACCGGCTCACAGTCCTCTCGGCAAGCCGTCTGACGGCACAACCCGTTTCGGCGCTTAGCCACGCCTTCTTCAGGTCCTGAACTGTGAGCCAGCGGTTGTCCCTCTCTCCACCTGCCTCACCACTCGCACGGACCCTGTCAGCCCTGGCCAGGCGCAGAATGTTGAGGGGACTCGCTGGTGGCCTCCCAAATGTGCAATACTTGCATATATACTGTAAGTGCATTGATTTTATGCGTGTGATTTTATTAAAGTGTTGGCACATCGTCGGAGCGCTCTTTTGCCCCTTTGTGTTTGGCACTGTAACTCCACCAGAGAGCTGCACACAGTACTTTGCTTCTGCCTCCAGGGGGCACTGTAACTACACCAGAGAGCTACACGCAGTACTTTGCTTCTGCCTCCAGGGGGCGCTGTAACTCCACCAGAGAGCTGCACGCAGTACATTGCTTCTGCCTCCAGGGGGTGCTGTAACTCCACCAGAGAGCTGCAGTCCTTTGCTTCTGCCTCCAGGGGACGCTGTAACTCCACCAGAGAGCTGCACGCAGTACTTTGCTTCTGCCACCAGGGGGCGCAGTAACTCAACCAGAGAGCTGCACGCAGTACTTTGCTTCTGCCACCAGGGGGTGCAGTAACTCCACCAGAGAGCTGCACGCAGTACTTTGCTTCTGCCACCAGGGGGTGCAGTAACTCCACCAGAGAGCTGTATGCAGTACTATGCTTCTGCCTCCAGGGGGCGCTGTAACTCCACCAGAGAGCTGCACGCAGTACTATGCTTCTGCCTCCAGGGGGCGCTGTAACTCCACCAGAGAGCTGCACACAGTACTTTGCTTCTGCCACCAGGGGGTGTTGTAACTCCACCAGAGAGCTGCACACAGTACTTTGCTTCTTCCACCAGGGGGTGCTGTAACTCCACCAGAGAGCTGCACACAGTACTTTGCTTCTGCCACCAGGGGGCGCTGTAACTCCACCAGAGAGCTGCACACAGTATTTTGCTTCTGCCACCAGGGCGCGCTGTAACTCCACCAGAGAACTGCACACAGAACTATGCTTCTGCCACCAGGGGGTGCAGTAACTCCACCAGAGAGCTGCACGCAGTACTTTGCTTCTGCCACCAGGGGGTGCAGTAACTCCACCAGAGAGCTGCACGCAGTACTTTGCTTCTGCCACCAGGGGGTGCTGTAACTCCACCAGAGAGCTGCACGCAGTACTTTGCTTCTGCCTCCAGGGGGTGCTGTAACTCCACCAGAGAGCTGCACACTGTACTTTGCTTCTGCCACCAGGGGGTGCAGTAACTCCACCAGAGAGCTGCACACTGTACTTTGCTTCTGCCACCAGGGGGTGCAGTAACTCCACCAGAGAGCTGCACGCAGTACTTTGCTTCTGCCACCAGGGGGTGCAGTAACTCCACCAGAAAGCTCCACACAATAGTACTTTACTTCTGTGAATCAGCATTTTCTCCTACCACTTGCCGTCATCCAGAAACAAGGAAGAGTGTTTAAAGTGTACCAGTGCTGCTATAAAATAAAGATCACGATTTTCATTCTTTTTCAAAAGACCTTGCGTTTTTAAAAACGCATGCGTTTTTAAAAACGCAACGCAAGCGCAGCAGTGTGTACAGGCCCTTATACAGTAGAATGTGAAAGTTTGGGCAACCTTGTTAATCGTCATGATTTTCCTGTATAAATCATTGGTTGTTATGATAAAAAATGTCAGTTAAATATATCGTATAGGAGACACACACAGTGATATTTGAGAAGTGAAATGAAGTTTATTGGATTTACAGTAAGTGTGTGTGTTTTAATAAAATCATACAGGTGCATACATTTGGGCACTGTTGTCATTTTATTAATTCCAAAACCTTTAGAACTAATTATTGGAACTCAAATTGGCTTGGTAAGCTCAGTGACCCCTGACCTACATACACAGGTCAATCCAATTATGAGAAAGAGTATTTAAGGGGGTCAATTGTAAGTTTCCCTCCTTTTAATTTTATCTGAAGAATAGCAACATGGGGGTCTCAAAACAACTCTCAAATGACCTGAAGATAAAGATTGTTCACCATCATGGTTTAGGGGAAGGATACAGAAGGCTGTCTCAGGGATTTCAGCTTTCCGTTTCCACAGTTAGGAACATATTGAGGAAATGGAAGACCACAGGCTCAGTTCAAGTTAAGGCTCGAAGTGGCAGACCAAGAAAAATCTTGAATAAACAGAAGCGACGAATGGTGAGAACAGTCAGAGTCAACCCACAGACCAGCACCAAAGACCTACAACATCATCTTGCTGCAGATGGAGCAGTGGCGTCCCTACCATGGGGCGGCCAGGAGCGCTCCGCTCCGGGTGTCAGCTCCAGGGGGGGTGTCATCAAGGCCTCCCCAGAAGCCTTGATGACACAGGAGGGGAAGCAGCGCTGAAGGAGGGGTGGCAGCGTCGGCGGGGAGGGGGGAAATACCCCCCCACATCTCCCTCACCTGGGTCCCCTCCTTCGGCGCTTCCCCTCCACGGGCGCCGGCAACGGGCACTGACAGGGCGGCTGATAGCCGCCCTCAGTTTACCCGAGCAGGGCTACGGGAAGATGGCCGCCGAAGCCCGCACTGGAGACAAAAATAGACGGCAAGATGGCCGCCGACGCCATCTTGCCGTCTATTTTTGTCTCCAGTGTGGGCTTCGGCGGCCATCTTCCCGTAGCCCTGCACTGATGACGCAGCAGGAGACGGCGCGGGACATTCAAGAGGAGCTGCGGAGGCTGCCTGGGACTCGGAAGAGAGGTTTCATCTGCAGGTAAGGTTTTTTTTCTTTTACAGGTGCACCGGCCCGGCCACCCACCGCTGCTGCCCACCTACCCACCGCTGCTGCCCACCTACCCACCACTGCTGCCCACCACCTACCCACCACTGCTGCCCACCTACCCACCAGGCTACCCACCACTGCTGCCCACCTACCCACCACTGCTGCCCACCTACCCACCACTGCTGCCCACCTACCCACCGCTGCTGCCCACCTACCCACCACTGCTGCCCACCACCTACCCACCACTGCTGCCCACCTACCCACCAGGCTACCCACCACTGCTGCCTACCTACCCACCACTGCTGCCCACCTACCCACCACTGCTGCCCACCTACCCACCGCTGCTGCCCACCTACCCACCACTGCTGCCCACCACCTACCCACCACTGCTGCCCGCCTACCCACCAGGCTACCCACCACTACTGCCCACCTACCCACCACTGCTGCCCACCTACCCACCGCTGCTGCCCACCTACCCACCACTGCTGCCCACCTACCACCACTGCTGCCCACCTACCCACCACTGCTGCCCACCTACCCACCAGGCTACCCACCACTGCTGCCCACCTACCCACCACTGCTGCCCACCTACCCACCGCTGCTGCCCACCTACCCACCAGGCTACCCAGCAGGCTACCCACCGCTGCTGCCCACCTGCCCACCGCTGCTGCCCACCTGCCCACCGCTGCTGCCCACCTACCCACCACTGCTAGCAGGCTACCCACCACTGCTGCCCACCTACCCACCGCTGCTGCCCACCTACCCACCGCTGCTGCCCATCTACCCACCGCTGCTGCCCATCTACCCACCGCTGCTGCCCACCTACCCACCGCTGCTGCCCACCTACCCACCACTGCTGCCTACCTACCCACCAGGCTACCCAGCAGGCTACCCACCACTGCTGCCCACCTACCCACCGCTGCTGCCCACCTACCCACCGCTGCTGCCCACCTACCCACCACTGCTGCCCACCTACCCACCGCTGCTGCCCACCTACCCACCAGGCTACCCACCACTGCTGCCCACCTACCCACCACTGCTGCCCACCTACCCACCAGGCTACCCAGCAGGCTGCCCACCTACCCACCAGGCTACCCACCACTGCTGCCCACCTACCCACCACTGCTGCCCACCTACCCACCACTGCTACCCAGCAGGCTGCCCACCTACCCACCAGGCTACCCAGCAGGCTGCCCACCTACCCACCACTGCTGCCCACCTACCCACCACTGCTACCCAGCAGGCTGCCCACCTACCCACCAGGCTACCCAGCAGGCTGGCCACCTACCCACCACTGCTGCCCCCCCTACCCACCATGCTACCCACCTACCCACCACTGCTGCCCACCTACCCACCAGGCTACCCAGCAGGCTACCCACCACTGCTGCCCCCCTACCCACCACTGCTACCCAGCAGGCTGCCCACCTACCCACTAGGCAATCAGGCTGCTCACCCTTCACCACCTACCCACCAGGCTATCAGCTTGCCAACACTCAAATCTGCTACCGATATTGTGTATTTTGTGGTCAGATCTGCTACCGATATTGTGTATTTTGTGGTCAGTTTAACTACCGTCATTGTGTATTTTGTGGTCAGTTTAACTACCGATATTGTGTATTTTGTGGTGAAATCTGGTGCTGACATTGTGTATGTTCTGGTCAAATCTACCGCAAGATTGAATGATTTTTTTCTGGTCAAATCTGCCGACATGATTGAATGTATTTTCTTGTGAAATCTGCTCACATAACGTGTAATGTCTGGTGAAATGTTCTCGCATTACGTGTATTTTATGTTGAAAGCTTCTGACATTTTGTGTATTTTCTGGAGAAAAGCTGCGCAATGATGTGAATTTTCTGGAGAAAGGTTGACTAAAACTTGGGTGCACTTTTAAATTAGCTCCGCCCCATCCGGTCATAGCCACGCCCATTTTTTCGCCGCGGCGCGCTTGGCGCGCCGCAGGTGGTGTACCGTGGGGGGGGGGGGGGGGGTGTCTTTCAATACCTAGCACCGGGTGTCAAATGCCCTAGGTACGCCACTGAGATGGAGTCAATGTGCATCATTCAACCAATCAGCGCACTTTACACAAGGAAATGCTGTATGCGAGAGTGATGCAGAGGAAGCCTTTTTTCCACCCACAGCACAAACAGAGCAGCTTGAGGTATGCTAAAGCACATTTGGACAAGCCAGCTTCATTTTGGAATAAGGTGCTGTGGACTGATGAAACGAAAATTTAGTTATTTGGGCATAACAAGGGAGCGTTATGCATGGAGGAAAAACAACACAGCAGTCCAAGAAAAGCACCTGCTACCTACAGTAAAATATGGTGGTGGTTCCATCATGCT
Organism: Hyperolius riggenbachi; assembly: GCF_040937935.1. Lineage (NCBI taxonomy): Eukaryota > Metazoa > Chordata > Amphibia > Anura > Hyperoliidae > Hyperolius > Hyperolius riggenbachi. Next base: position 246,091,754 of record NC_090656.1, read on the forward strand.
GTGGGGCTGTGTGGCCAGTGCAGGGACTGGGCATCTTGTCAAAGCTGAGGGACACATGGATTCTACTCAGTATCAGCAGATTCTGGAGACCAATGTGCAGGAGTCGGTGACAAAGCTGAAGCTGCAGCGGGACTGGATCTTTGAACAAGACAACGACCCTAAGGCATTCATGCAGAGGAACAAGTACAATGTTCTGGAATGGCCATCTCAGGCCCCAGACATGAATATAATTGAAAATCTGTGGTGTGAGTTAAAGGGAACCAGAGACGAAGCACCCTCATGCATTTTACCATATATATCAGTGGGGGCATTAGAGAAAACACCTGCCTTGCTTTCTGTTTCATTCTGCACTGCTCAGCCTGCTTCTAAT